>NC_090738.1:129206388-129281388 GCF_036898095.1 Palaemon carinicauda | reverse complement strand
AACACATGATTATGCTTTACAAAACTTATGTACGTAGTACACTCGAGTACTGCAATGTGATATGGTACCCACACTATCAAAAGGGTATTGCACAAATAGAGAGTGTACAAAGGTCCTATACTTCTAGAATAGAAGAAGTTAAGGACCTTGACTACTGGGAAAGACTGCAATTTTTAAAACTATAGTCTAGAAAGGAGAAGAGAACGCTACATGGTAATACAAGCATGGAAGCAAATCGAAGGAATTACTGAAAACATCATGGAGTTAAAAATATCAGAAAGAGCAAGCCGAGGTAGATTAATAGTGCCAAAAACTATACCAGGAAAACCAAGGAAGGCGCACAGGACATTAATCCACTACGCACCAGCATCGATAATGCAGCGACTATTTAATGTGCTGCCAGCTCATCTAAGAAACATATCATGAGTGAGCGTAGATGTGTTTAAGAATAAGCTCGATAAACACCTAAGATGCATCCCAGACCATCCAAGACTGGAAGATGCAAAATACACTGGAAGATGCATAAGCAACCCTCTGGTGGATATACGAGGTGCCTCACACTGAGGGACCTGGGGGAACCCAAACATGGAATAAGGCAAGGGTAAGGAAAGGTAAGGTAAGGCTCTCCCACAACAGACTCCAAAAACAATGCAACTTGCTTTTGGGATGCCTTATATAATCAAATGAATAAAACTCTTTCTTTGAAAAAGAACAGAGACTAAAAATAAAGCTGAAGGAAATATCCCTCGGAGTTTTCTTCGTTGCAGGTCAAAAGGACAAATTGCGTGTCAGATAATTGGTGTTGAATGTGCAAGCACGAAATGTCCTTGCTTTATGGATCGACACGCACGAGGAAGTATGCCCCTGAGAGAGAGAGAGAGAGAGAGAGAGAGAGAGAGAGAGAGAGAGAGAGAGAGAGAGAGAGAGGCGTTAACCGTATTAATGTTCACTGCATCCGCTATTCGTTATTTTGCATGTAATGAAATTACCACATTTATTGATGTATCTTTTCAATGAGAGAGAGAGAGAGAGGGGGGGGGAGCGTTAACCGTATTAATGTTCACTACATCCGCTATTTGTTATTCTGTATGTAAATAAATTACCACATTTATTGATGTATCTTTTCAATGAGAGAGAGAGAGAGAGAGAGAGAGAGAGAGAGAGAGAGAGAGGCGTTAACCGTATTAATGTTCACTGCATCCGCTGTTCGTTATTTTGCATGTAATGAAATTACCACATTTATTGATGTATCTTTTCAATGAGAGAGAGAGAGAGAGAGGGGGGGGGAGCGTTAACCGTATTAATGTTCACTACATCCGCTATTTGTTATTCTGTATGTAAATAAATTACCACATTTATTGATGTATCTTTTCAATGAGAGAGAGAGAGAGAGAGAGAGAGAGAGAGAGAGAGAGAGAGAGCGTTAACCGTATTAATGTTCACTACATCCGCTATTTGCGATTTTGTATGTAGAGATATTACCACACTCATTGGTGTTGTATCTTTTCAATGAGAGAGAGAGAGAGAGAGAGAGAGAGAGAGAGAGAGAGAGAGAGAGAGAGAGTTACAAGGGTTTTAGATGTCTCAAAGACTTATATTCCATCAGTGGAGACTCGATTGGTGTTGTACCTTTTCAATAGTAATAATAATAATAATAATAATAATAATAATAATTCTTTATTTCCAATTTATACATTGGGTATTAATATCCATGTTAAGGATAATACAAAGCATCAAATACACAGAGAAACTAAACATAATATAAAAGTTTTAAAAGTTTTGATAAAAATTACGTACTCAAAATAATAAAAAAAGCATTTAAAACTATAATCACGAGTCTTATAAAGTCAGGAGAAAAACAAAATGTATAATAGTTCTAAAAGTATTGATAAAAACATATGCATTTAAAACGTTAAGAGCATAAAAAAAACCATATTATTAGGACGTTAAAAGTATTGATGAGAGAGAGAGAGAGAGAGAGAGAGAGAGAGAGAGAGAGAGAGAGAGAGAGTGTAAATAAACTTCAGCTGAGTCATCCAGTTAACAGGATATTGAATTTCTGTAAATAGTATCTTGCGAATAAATCAAGAAAAACCTCTTTGGTTTTCGGCATGATGAGGTTTTCCCAAACCAAAATGACCCTTGGAACACCCCCTCAGAAAAATCTTCTTCTTTCGTTTGATTCTTTCGAGATCTTGCTTTTGTTATTACTCCGAGTGTATAGAGATGCCGATCTTTGTTTTGTGAAAATCTCGTAAGGTCATCCTTCCAAGAAGGTAATGTCTTGTGCAATATAAAAAAGATGTAAGGTGGGGCAGGGCACTTGCATTGACGTAATTGCATTACTCCATCACCGTCCCCTTATTCAATATAACCCCGTGTACCACATGCACTGTCATTGCCTCCGCCATCGAAGTTAGGAGGAGGTTATGTTTTCGCCCCTGTTTGTCCATTTTTCTGTTTGCTTGTGAACAACTTCGTGGCCACAATTTCACTCATAGAATAGTGAAACTTTCAAGGATTAATTATTATGTTGAGACGTGGAAGTGATTCAATTTTGAAAGTCCTAGGTCAAAGGTCAACGGTCAAGGTTGAGCAAAAGGTCGACCTAATTAACCCTACCCTTAACCCAAGTTCGCACATGGTCGTCCCACAGACTTCAAATACACCTACGGTCTAAATTGATTCTGGGAAAGGCAAGCTGGTTTCGAGAAATAAGCTACCGTGGTGAAGGTCTGCACTCTGAAGAGTGCTTTTCTAGTAGTTATATAAGGCCATATAAAAAATCGTTAAGTATATTTGACCGTTATCTCGAGACAGATGAACTGGTTCTTTACATAATTTTCGAAGTGTCATGTCCTAACCGTGGCAAATCTCTTCACATGTGCATTACTGGAAAACATCGAAACCTCATGGTCCTCACTTGCCCAACAAAGACAGCTAAGAACTGAACTACGTTTGGGGTGGGGGCACTCTTCCCCCAACACCCCTCACTTCTAAACTAAGTTAGAAATCATGATCTTATTTGTCGTACATCGAAGTACCTCACATGACCATTACCCCCAAATAATGTACAATTACCTGGCAAGTAGTAGGTTGGGCAGGGCACTAGCCACCCGTTGAGGTACTACCGCTAGAGATTTATTGGGTCCTTTGACTGGCCAGACAGTACTACATTTGATCCCTCTCTCAGGTTACGGCCCATTTTGCCTTTACCTACACATACACTAAATAATCCGTCCTCTTCTGCCCTCATACACCTGACAACAATGAGGTTACCAACAATTCCTCTTCGGTCAAGGGGTTACCTACTACACTGTAATTGTTCTGTAGCTATTTTTCTCTTGGTAAGGGTAGAAAAAAAACTTTATCTATGGTAAGCAGCTCTTCTAGGAGAAGGACACTCCAAAATCAAACCATTGTTCTCTAGTCTTGGGTAGTGCCATAGCCTCTGTGCCATGGTCTTCCACTATCTTGTGGTAGAGTTGTCTTGCTTGAGGGTGCAATCGGGCACACTATTCTATCTCGTTTCTCTTCCTCTTGTTTTTTTTCAAGTTTTTATTATAGTTTATATATGAAATCTCTATTTTATTATTGTTACTGTTCTTAAAACATTTCATTTTAGTTGTTCATTACTTTTCTTGTAGTTTATTTATTTATACTATCCTTTTTTCACTACGCTATTTTTCCTGTTGGAGTTCTTGGGCTTATAGCATCCTACTTTTCCAACTAGGGTTGCAACTTGACTAGTAATAATAGAAATAATAATAGTAAACTTTTAATATTATTTGTTCATACTTCTCTTGTAGTTTCTTTATTTTCTTTCCTCGCTGGGCTAGTTTTTCCTGCAGGAGCCCTTGGGCTTATAGCATCCTGCTTTTCCAACTAGGGTTGTAACTTAGGTAGTAATAATAAGAATAATAATAGTAAACTGTTTCTATTTTATTTTAGTTGTTCATTACTTCTCTTGTAGTTTATTTCTTTATTTTCTTTCCTCACTGGGCTATTTTCCCTGTTGGAGCTCTTGGACTTGAAGCATCCTGCTTTTCCAACAGGGTTGTAATAAAAATAATAATAGAGAACTTTTGATATTTTATTTTAGTTGTTCATTACTTCTCTTGTAGTTTATTTCTTTATTTTCTTTCCTCACTGGGCTATTTTTCTCTGCTGGAGCCCTTGGGCTTATAGCAACCTACTTTTCCAACTAGGGTTGTAACTTGGGTAGTAATAATATGAATAATAATAGTAAACTGTTGATATTTTATTTTAGTTGTTCATTACTTCTCTTGTAGTTTATTTCTTTATTTTCTTTCCTCGCTGGGTTATTTTTCCCTGTTGGACCCCTTAGGCTTGTAGCATCCTGCTTTTCCAACTAGGGTTGTAACTTAGGTAGTAATAATAAGAATAATAATAATAAACTGTTGATATTTTATTTTAGTTGTTCATTACTTCTCTTGTAGTTTATTATATTTATTTTTGCCTTTTTCTCACTGGGCTATTTTCCCTGTTGGAGCCCGTGGGCTTATAGCATCCTGCTTTTCCAACTAGGGTTGTAACTTAGGTAGTAATAATAAGAATAATAATAGTAAACTGTTGCTATTTTATTTTAGTTGTTCATTACTTCTCTTGTAGTTTATTTCTTTATTTTCTTTCCTCACTTGGCTATTTTCCCTGTTGGACCCCTTAGGCTTGTAGCATCCTGCTTTTCCAACTAGGGTTGTAACTTAGGTAGTAATAATAAGAATAATAATAGTAAACTGTTGCTATTTTATTTTAGTTGTTCATTACTTCTCATGTAGTTTATTTTCTTTCCTCACTGGGCTATTTTTCTCTGCTGGAGGCTTTGGGCATAATCATAGCATCTTGTTTTTCCAACTAGGGTTGTAACTTAACTAGTATTAATAAAAATAATAACTAAACTTTTATACAGACCAACTTGCTTTTCCAACTAGGGTTGTAACTTAACTAGTAATAATAAAAATAATAACTAAACTTTTATAGTGACCAACTTGCTTTTCCAACTAGGGTTGTAACTTAACTAATAATAATAAAAATAATAACTAAACTTTCATAGTGACCAACTTGCTTTTCCAACTAGGGTTGTAGCTTAACTAGTAATAATAAAAATAATAACTAAACTTTCATAGTGACCAACTTGCTTTTCCAATTAGGGTTGTAACTTAACTAGTAATAATAAAAATAATAACTAAACTTTTATACAGACCAACTTATCCAATCGCATCTCAGCGATATTTTTGAGGACAATGCCCTACTGATAAAAGAATGACTCCGCTTTCTTTGCCAGACAGGTGGTCTAAATATAGAATTGATACAGAGGTACACAACAGATATGGGGTTCAATAATTAACGAACATCTCACTCTAGATATAAACGCTTGTTTTCTTGCGTACACTGTGCTGCTATCTGGCTGTTTTTATCTCGTAACGCTGTGCCCAAGAGTGAATACATGTTAATGTTAATTGGAGAAATAATAGGAAAAAATTGAAAAAATTTAAGATTTTACTCAAAGTTTGGACCTAAAATTCGTGTTTTGTATTCTGCTACATCGGCACAATTAAGTGAAGAAAATTCATTTTCATGGCATGCAATATTGTTACATTTATTGAATTTCGGGTATAACAATAATTTTAAAGTGGTTTATATACAATTTATTATTATTATTATTATTATTATTATTATTATCATTGTTGTTGTTGTTGCTAGCTAAGCTATAACCCTAGCTGGAAAAGCAGGATGCTATAAGCCCAACGGCTTCAGTTTAGTAAAGGAAAAAGAAAAAAAAAACACGACAGAATGGTGATTTTTTCAGACAGACATGGCAAATTTGCATGGTTCATATGTTAAGAGTTATCTCGGGTTACTATTTCACTTACTAATTATATATATATATATATATATATATATATATATATATATATATATATATATATATATATATATATATGTTTATCATTTCTTTTCAATATTAAGATATTATCGAGATAAGGCTAACTGGCATCTTGCAGAACAAATGAATATGCTAAAGGAGACGAAAACTAAACGTTCAAATTTCCTTAATGGCAGCCTTTTTCATAATTATTCCCATGGCTTAATTTGTGTTCACAAACAATGGAATCTTATTATACTAAAGGATGAACAAAATTATGGCTTAGTATTGATAGCTATAATTCAATTATATTTTCAAATATTTATTTTTATTTTTCCCACAAATTATAGTAGGCTGAGATGGTTTTATATTACCCAGCATTCCCTCGCATCCTGACATCAAGAGGAATGAAATAAATATAGTAGGATTAGTAGCATATTGTACTCCATACTGGAGCCAGTGGGCACTAACCCGTTTGCTGTATAGTTGGGGCTTTAGGAGTGTTCCCAGGGCCTTATCATTGGGTCTCTATTACACTAGACGGCTAAGGGGACAGACGTCTTTTATGTTTACGCCTTGTTGTGCTTCGAAGAGGACAATCCCATTTGGAACTTAGCATGTAAGTGCATATTTGGATAAGTTATATCTTGTACACCTAAGTGGTTTGGAAGTCTTCAGTCTTCTCTCTCAGTATTGCAGAGCACATAACATTAGTTATGAGTCAAATATGGAATGCACGTGGCAGTAGTATTATTAATCATTACATTCTTGTATTTTTTCAACTTTTCCCAAAATTAATTTCGTAGCCGTGATATGTATCAACAACTAATATATTAATTTTTGCTGGGATTCTTTCGTGAAAGTTATGTCAGTAGGTGTGAACTTTTGAAGAAGTGGCCCCATAGGGTGTGTCCTTGGCACGTCATTATATCAGTCTAGACGTCTTGGCGAACATAAAGATTTCGTGCAGTTTTTTCTTTTTTATTCCTTGGGTTGCCATTTGTATGAGCACCTTATTTCTATCGCTTTCCATCTATATATTTGAGTTTAAGTTATTAATCTCTCCCGTCTTGAAGATCACGAAAAAAATAAAACTGGCTGAGCTAACATCGCATAATAACGAGAAAATCAGGAAATTTAGTAACAAGACGAAATTAATACATTGGAAACTGGAGATACTGGTTAAAGAAAATGATTTGGACCAATGGGCAATGGCTGTTATAGTTATGAAGTCAGCTTGCTTGTGAATATTAATTTGATAAGAGGAATTTTAGACTGGACATGAGAGGACCTTTATAAGCAAAACGGTGCCATTTCGTTTTTTCATAACCACTTGCTATTTTAAAACTAAACATTCAAATTAAAACCGTTCCTTGACTTAATGCTTTTTATTAACACAAAAAAGTAATTTTTTCTTTATAATTGTTTATACCTTACTATAACTGAGCTTCGAATTTTGTTCAAAATACAAAGATAATGTTTCAGCAAATTTTCAAAACTAAATATTCAACAATGAACTGTTCATTGACTTAATTTTTTTAAACATCAAAGAACATGGTTAATTTTTCTCTATAAATAACTATACTATGGATTATAAAACTCTGTACTAAATATAAAGATTATTTTTTAGTAAATTGATGCATTCAATTAAATAAAAACATGACATAAAGACAAAATTAAGTCAGAAAATGTGCATTGAATTAAAAATGTAAAACGAACGCAACCATTGTATATTGTTAACCTTATTGATGATTTTTGTTTTGCCGCTCAGTATTGCTTAGTAGACTACTCTGTTTATCAAGATTTTTGCAACTTCTTCGAAGATTTCTGTTTAAAGTTGTTTAAGGTATGTTAAATTACCATGAATAGTGTATAATTGAAAGACAGTTAATGATATTGGACTGTCATAACACTTACTATTGTTATTATGTTATCTTGTCCAGATTAGCCTTCATCAAACCAGCTTACTTCACCTTTGATAATTCGGCAGAGGATTACTGTTATCGTTTTCAGGGATATGTGTTATAATTAACTTATCCGTAATTATTTTATCAAAGTGCAGCTGTGTTTCAGTAACTAGGTAGACGGAGAAGTGTGGTAAAACTGTGGGTAATTTGCCTGGTGAATTAATGAGTCATTACAGACGCGCTTCCCTAAATTACGGCAGTGTAAGGGTGGGGGGGGGGGGGGGTCGCAGGGGTCCGGTTACCCCCCCCCCGTTAGGTAAGTAGGTAAGGCAGCGGCTTGTATGTTAGGTTAAGGGGGAAAGTTTAGGTTAGTTGATGTCCATTCGTAATCCACATGGAAGGAAATGGCCGCTGATCTGCAAAGGCTCCACGTCCCTAACCATACCCTAAGGCACTGGTAGCCCTATTCTGGTTTTGGTATTATTTTACTGTATTACTGGGCAATGTAACCTATGAAATAAACTACTTTTTTCTATAGAAAAATGACACTTGTTCCCGTCGCAAATGAATAGTTTCAGAAATATATATATACCCTGGTTTTCCGTTATAGTTAGATATGTCATTGAAATATGGTGGTCTCCGTGTGAAGAACACTAATTTGGTACTAATTTTCTTTAGAACTTTTACCCTTTGCAAAACTTAAGAATTAAAGGGGTGTATGTATAATAGCGGCCACCTGTATGTATGATAACGGCTAACTAAGATTACAGCAGTGTAAGATGGGTCGCATAGGGATGTTAGCCACCCCGTTAGGTAAGTAGATAAGGACACGGCTTGTAGGTTAGGTTAGGTTGGGGGGGAAGTTTAGTTTGGTTGGTGTCCGTATTTTATGCTCGCTGAAGGAACTGGCCGCTGATATGCAAAAGCTCCGAATTAAATGTCTGATTGAGATATGAGAATTTTGAAGCACCATTAATCACTGGTTGATATTGACTGTCATGATTTCAAGAGTAGAGAGTACCATGATAGATTTCAAAAGCTATTCTATATAACATGGTGTCATATTTAAACATAGGAAGGTATAATTCCTATGTCTATTATTTATCCCTGTTCATTTATGATGAATTTTTTGGTAATGTTACGCTAGACTCCCCCCCCCCAGTGCCATTACCGCTTACCAGTACGTGGGAGCTTGATGTTTTTCTTTTTTTCCGAGCGAAGCGCAGTGCACGGCGGAGTAAAACCCAGTAGATTTCAATTATATTTCGATAGAGTGTAATGGTTTTTGCTCCACCGTGCGCTCACTAAGCTCGCGAAAAAAGAAAAACTTCAAGCTCCTATAGACAGGCGAGCAGTAATGCCGTTGGCTGAGACTACCGTAATATTACCAATTTTTCTGGGCATCTTTGTATAACGACGGCTAGGGCCTCCCGCACTCATAAAATATGAAATTTTTTTTCCCGTTTTCTAGCTGTTCGTAAGCCGTGGCTGTCATACTACAAAACCCGTGTCCGTCGTTCTTCAAAACCTATACCCATGAACACCACCTAACTTAACCTACAAGCCCTGTCTTTATTTATTTATAACAGGGGCCTAACCCCCTCCCCCAGTAAACTGCTGTATTCTTAGGTTACCCAGTGTTTGCTTCGCAACTCGCTTCATTCCAGGCACGGTAACAGAAACATATTTAGCAAAGGTAATTATTTTACAAGTACAGTAATAAGAAAGTTTTCACTTGTCCCAAAGAACTATATTCGCCTGTTTTGGTTGGATCCCTTTACCATCTTTTGCGGTTGATGAGATTTACGGGGGCGTGTCCTGCTGTATGCTACAGTATATGCAAAGCAAGCTAATATAACAAAACCAGCTATACTAGATTATTTGGATCTTTAAAAAAAAAATCCACGTTTCTTGGCAATCTTCCTTTGGCACGGACTGTTTTGAACAGCGCCATAAAAACGTTAGCTTGCCATTGTGAGTTAATTTTCCATCGTAAATATAACGCATGTCACCAACACTACACTTCGAATGAATGCTGAAATAATCACTCGTGAGTCATCTTTTATATAATCAATATGTAAACTTCCTTTGTTGGTTGAAGTTCGTAACCCTTGCCATTTTTGGATTGTTCAAGCTATAGAAAAAAATCACTTATATCGGGTTGAACTTCGTCACTCTGAGTTTGATATTTCCATCTTCATATCTTGGTTGCTAAGAACAGATAAGTCCGACACATGCTTGATGATCAGGGCTGCCGGATTCTCCACACTAGGCAACTCCACGCTCAGCGGTGTCGCTGATTAGTCCCAGTTTCACCTCTCTTAGTCTCACTTGATAACGTTTGTCAGTTACACTATATTGAACTGAGGAGGATTTTTCTTGAGCTGACGAATCAATTCGTCAAAAGGCAACTGTTGTGCGGCAATTGCAATTAATTTCCTCAACACTGATTCAAGAATCAGTCTTTCATTGAGTCGGCAACATCAAGCGCTGAACTCCACTGAGCCTCCTAATCCCATAGCATCCACACTTTCATAAACTTTACAAATATTGTAATTTATATATAGATATCACGGGGAAAATGAATAATAAAACCCTCATGTTAATTATTTATTACTTTTTACAGTATTACATTTTAATCGACATACATCATTTCTTTACAAAGTGTGGAATTTATTAACAATCGGATTCCACATTCCACACTTGATCAAGATGTGGAGCAGATTAGCCGTATCGATGACGTAAATTCCACGTTTCGGCAGCCCTGTTGATGATCCCATTACATTGTTTCAATTTTGGAAATATTGAATTCTGATGGGATGAAATAATAACCTTCAGCAATTTCCCAGGTTTAGTGGGGTCCGATTATTACTGTATTAGTATTGTTATTATTATTATTATTATTGTTATTACTGTATTATTATTATTGTTATTGTTATTGCTGTTTTATTATTATTATTAGCTTAGCCACAACCCTAATAGGAAAAGCAGGATTTTTGCCAAGGTCGTGTACTGTATCCACGAAATAGAAATCATAGTATAATTTTGTGTTACATCACAGTACTGTTGTTTGAATTGGTATCTAAAGGCTTAGACTTTTTTCATGTTTTTAATGCAATCAATTCCTATGCTCCTGAAGAAAAATGAATAATTAAACTTTCTAAAGCCTAAGTTAAGATCATATCTGGTGTCATTTCTATTTAAACTACTGGGTAATTAGAATAGTTTTGTTTCTCTAAAGATATGGTAAGCAGCTCTTCTAGGAGGACACTCCAAAATCAAACCATTGTTCTCTACTCTTGGGTAGTGTCATAGACTTTATACCATGGTTTTCCACTGTCTTGTTAGATTTCTCTTGCTTGAGGGTACACTTGGGCACACTATTTAACTTATTTGTCTTCTTGTTTTGTTGAAGTTTTTATAGTTTATACAGGAAATATTTATTTTGGTGTTATTACTGTTCTTAGAATATTTTATTTTTCCTTGTTTCCTTTCCTCACCAGGCTATTTTCCTCGTTGGAGCCCTAGGGCTTATAGCATCCTGCTTTTCCAACTAGGGTTTTAGCTTAACAAGTAATAATAATAAATTCCCGAATAATTGAAAGCAGGATTTATGAGAAAGCAAATTTTATAGTTTTTATTGATAAAGATATTCATGAAGAAAAATAGCATACAGTACTGTATGACACTTGAAAGCTAACACTTTGGTTTATCTTTTGGATTTTAGATTTTCAGTGAATACGTTTTTTTCAACAGATACTCTTTAAGAAGCAGCAATGGCAGGTCATTCAGTTCCTATTGACTTCCGCGTCAACCCGGCCAAAATTTCCAATCCAGGTTAGTTGAGTTTTCTCGTACAAAATTGTTTGTGTTTTATATTCAAAGTCTGCAGATACCCAGATTGTTTTATTATGTTAACTAAATTTTTCAAATCGTAACGTCCATTACTGTTCATTTGATTTTCTTCGAAGAATGTTATGTACATTTTGTGGTTACCCGACTGATGAGGGAATGTTGAAGGTCATGGTGTGTATATGTGTGCAACTTTTTAATGTAGTTTTTTTTTTTATTGATTTAATTTGTCGAAAGTATATGATTGATGAAAGAATTGAAAAGGGGAATTTTAAGATTAATTTCCTGCATTTACAAATATCTGCCTAAGGTTCATCTGGCTTTTTTCTCGGAGCTAGCTAAATATCACCGTCTATTCTAAAGATTTAAAATTTCTCATTTTCTTTCTCTAATAGCTTGTGCCTTTCTAGTGTTGTATAGTATTGTTGCTTATACAGTGTATGGTATTTTATGGCAATGAGAGCACTTGGACAAGTCAACTAGGAAACACCAATTCAATGTACAGTGTATGAAGTTGAAAGGTGTTTAATAGCCTCCTGACATAATTAGTCATTGGGGAGGTGGGGGACATGAGATGAACCTTAGATGAGTGTAGTATAGAATTAATTAATTTTATTAAAAAATTTTCTATTTCTATAAATATCACCTGAAGTTCATGGGGCAGAATCCTGCACTAAGATGATAGTGAAGGAAAGAAATTATCAATCCAATATCCTAGTCTAAATACTTAACTTTTGGTAACAACTGAAAGCAAGAAAGTCTTGCGTAATAACTGCAAGTCTAGATTGAGAAAAATTCAATACTAAATACCAGGGTTTAGAAATTAATACAAACTTTTAAGAAGTTAATCAATATGAATTCCTTTCACATATGCACTCGAAAACTTCAACATAGCTACTCTCAACACTCAGTAACTCCTAAGGAGAAAATTAACATTGAATTATAAATTTTTACAAATTTAAGGGTTTTTTATCTATATGAATTGCTCCCAACACATATCACCTGGAGCTACCACCGCACCAACATGCATTAATTTGGATAAGAAAACCAGGCCTCTATTAAATAATGCTACTGTAATTCTTTATGCCACTGAGCTGAAATCTTCTTGAAAGAATTTTAGAGAAATTGAGGGAAGTAGCCTCAGTCTTATATCTTGAGCCCAAATCTTTTAAGTTCCTCATGGTAACTCGTGACTGTGAACAGAAAACGGGAACCCCAATCTCTCGCTCCCTTGGACACAAAATCAGGACTAAAAAGCACACAACACTATTATAAAAGTATAAAAATAAAATTGTAACATCAGATAAGACTACGAACGAAGAATAGCGACTGCTTAAACCCAAATTAAATGGAAAAGTCGACTGACGAACGCCCCGGTGGGGCGGGTACTAAACTATAATAAAGCTAGAACGCTAATCTCGTTCGTAGACTGGACATGCTAGCAAAAAGTACCATGGGAATAATAACGATAATAAAAATGAGGGTTCAAAAGGCATAAGGCCAGGGACTTAACCAAGAACCTAAGTGACAGAGTACCAAACGGGCAGACTAAGATGAGCTCCCCAAGACAAGGGAACAAACAATGGCCGCCGCGGGCGGGCCAGACGGAAATGATAAAACAGACTATACTGGATATAAGACAAAAGCCCGGTACTACAAAAAGCTGTCAAAACAAACTATGGTACTTAACATTGGAATGGGTGAAGATGGAGCTTCGGTCATGACGAAATAAATCCACAAGTGTGAAAATAAGCCGAGAGCACAACAAATTACACAGTATACTAGCAGTCCAAAAAGAAGGATGTTGTTCAGATGGCGCTCGCGTCGGGGCGTGGGTGGCGTGGCTCTGGTAGGTTGGCTGGGGCCTCTGTATCGGCCCATCCCTTTGACGAAGGAATTAACTAAATGGAAGACAGCCTGTGAATCGCGCCTTTGCTTTATACACGACACCCACAAGGTGCTCGCGCGAGGGTAGTAACCTCTGCATTCCATGCTTTTATCTTTCTCTGGTATAATTGGAAGATTTTATCAGAAAAGTGTATCAGAAGGACCCCTTTTCACCGGGCGCCACAGGTCTCTCCCCAGAAATAGATTTTTCCTTCGTCAAAATCCCTTTTTTACTCTGTGAATGAATGTGGAAAAAATGCAGAAGACTTTTCATCCACAAATCATTCTTATCCCAAAAGGTAGGCGATAGACAAAAGGGATTTTGACGAAGGAAAAATTTTTTTCCTGGGGAAGTAGTCGGATGTAGAACGGCACCTCGTAGTAACGGGGGATGTTGAGGAAGGAGAAGACTAATTGGTAAGAGACCTGTGATAGTGGTTTTAACACGCCCCAGTTACTATACCGACACTCTATAAGGGTGAGCGAGCTGGGTATATTCTTGGCATTCTATGCAACTTAATTCTCTGGTATATTTAGCAGTATTTATACCTTAGAAATGGTGCTATAAGGAGCATTTCACAGAGCGACACAGGTTGAGCCCAGAAAATAATTTTATTAGCACCAAAACCCACATTCATGGAGAGAAAAGAGCCTGCAACTTGCTAATATGCTAGCAGAAAGTGGGACTTTGTTGTAAGATCCTTTAAAGAAAGTTTAAAAGGTTTAAAAAAAGGGGTTCTTTAGAGAATGTTACACTACATTTAAAGTCCCGTCAACAGATGAACCGATGTGTATTGTAGTGAGAATTTGTCCCTGTTGTGTAAATATACTAATAGGTTTTCATGATGGGTCCATTGCAAATTTGTTTACTTTCTACTCATGAAGGTAAACACTTGAGGTTCTATGGTCAATTTCCACAAATAAAACTTGTCTTTGTCATTTCAGCCTCAAGATCTTGTGAAAATGTTGATCAGAATGAAAAGATTGATGACAAGGTTCTTGTTTCAGTTTTATAAGCTTATTCAGAGTATGGTGTGCGATGTGTATAAGAAGCATTACTGTACGGCAGTTTTGAATTCTTCGTGCAGCATAGAGAATTTGTCGTATTATTTTATCATCACTGTTAGAAATTGATTGTGGCATGAAAAGGTGTACAGTCTATAGTTACTGTAATTCTTTTTAGTTACGCAGGTTTGCACTGACTTGCAAGGGTGCCCTTTTAGCTTGAGAAAGTTTCTTGGTTACTGATTGGTTGGATAAGATAATTCTGACCAATCAGAGAGCAGGAAATTTTTCCAAGCTAAAAGGGCACCGCTGCGAATCAGTGCAAATGCGCCTCATTAAAACGAATTGAGTATAGTTAGTACAATCCTGTCTATTTATTCAAAGTGCATGGTATTTAATTCTGGCTATTACCTCAAAACAATTAATGCTCGTAGTTTGTTTTAATGTGAAAACTAATTACCGGTATATTATTTTCAGTTGAAAGGAAAACACTCCTTCAAGATTTGGTTCCTGTTGTTGAACCCTTCACTGGATCTTTAACAGAGGTAATTTATATTTACTGCGTGTTTATTATTCTGATGTTTGCTCTTTTGAGTTTTTGCTGTACAATAGTAAAGAATTTAACTTTTAAGATACTTAAGGATGTAGGGATCTATTTTCCCAGACTTAATTCGTTAATTGTTTGAAACCTTGCCTGATATGAATCAAGTGTTTTAATTCACTGGTGCAGCTTGGGACTTTGTTGACCCTTTTACCCCCAAAGGACGTACTGGTACGTTTCACAAAACCCATCCCTTTACCCCCATGGACGTACCGGTACGTCCTTGCAAAAAAAAAGGCTATAAAATTTTTTTTTTTCATATTTTTGATAATTTTTTGAAAAAATTCAGGCATTTTCCAAGAGAATGAGACCAACCTGACCTCTCTATAACAAAAATTAAGGTTGTTAGAGCAATTTAAAAAAAATATACTACAAAATGTGCTGGGAATAAAATAACCCCCTGGGGGTTAAGGGTTGGAAATTTCCAAAGAGCCTGGGGGTAAAAGGGTTAATAAACATTGATAAAGTGATGACAATACATAATAGAAATTGTAATGATAATCTTACAGTAATTTTATAAGTTTTTTGTATGTAATTCTTGCAGCTTTAAAATAAAAAAAAATTCTTTTGTGTTTTTAAGTGAAATCCTATTTTTTCCCGACAGATTTCTGTTACCGAAGTCCCGGGAGGGAACTTTGTTGCCTTATATGCTTCAGATGAAATGACTTTCTCCGTCAAGTTGTATGGAAATGGTATAGTGTCAGCAACTGTCGAATATTACACTGATAAAGTGAACGAGCACAAAATCGTCAATGATGTAAGTTGAACTTTTTATTTTCTGTTTGTATATAGGTTTGTCTTATCAACTGTAGTTTCTAGGTGCGTAGTTTATTCTTGTAGTATAGACTTGAAGTTATTTATAGGAAAGATTATGATGTGACTAATTTTGTTTATTGAAACACAGTATCTATATAGAGGTTAATTATGATTATTATTGGTCACTGTTCATGATAACGAGAATTTTATTTTTGGCTAGAGAATAGGCTTCAGTGTACAGTATATAATACTAAAAGTTACAATACTAAAAGTTACTTTATATTATTTATTCTCATCACCTTGTTAAAGGTTGTATTAGATAATTTATGATTTTCATTGATACGTTCTTGGAGTTTTAACTGATAAAGTGTTTTGATACATTCTTGGAGTTTTAACTGATAATTTATTTTGATACATTCTTGGAGTTTTAACTGAAAGTGTGTTTTGGTATGTTCTTGGAGTTTTAACTGATAGTGTGTTATATTCATGAATAGTTGGAAGACCACCTAATCTATTAAACATATAATAAATTTACTTCCTAAATAGGAAGTTATCAGTGCGTCTGTTGCCAAGTTAGGCTGACTTAGGAGTTCAGAGTAAATGCCATGGATTAATATCCCACAGACCAGAGTAGAAATTAAGGGCTTGGTTCAGGCTAAATTGGGGATTTGTTTATTGGATAATGTAATGCGAGGGACAGGCACAGTAATATAAAAAACTTGTTTTTCTCAGCAACTGTTACTTATTCAGTCTGTAGAATTAATTATTTCTTTTAAGGATAAACATTTTCTCTCAAGTACACATTTAACAAAACTCGAGAAAATTATTAGAAATTTACATTGTATAAGTTTGATTATATACTGTACATTTTTATTATGAAGGCAATACAATTATAAATATAGATATACAGTACTCATAATTGTGATAGTAGCAACATGGTAATTTGGCAAATTGTGTAGGCTACTCAAGTCTCTCTCTGTAGGTTCAACGCATTATAATTTTACTAATGTTTTCTTTTCTATTCTGTATGCTGTCTTGTATTTTCATCAGACTGTAAGTGAGAAATAACATTGCATGGTTTCTATTTTTGTTTCTATAATAGTACGTGTAATTGAAGTGATTAAGACCCTTGCAATTTGATTTTAACGTGTTTCACGGATTCATCATTCCTTCTCTCATTGTTTTATGGTCAGCCCTCCGTCTTCGTGGGAGTTGGGTAAAAAACCTGCGAAGACTGTAAAACCGCGTAATATTGGTTTCAACTCTATACCACCAAAACAAATGACCACTGGCTATTCGTGGTCAACTTATACCCTAAAAAATTTGCTGTACTGTACTACCTTACATCCGTGTTCGTGGGAGTTGGGTGAAAGAGATACCCACGAAGACTGTAAAAGCACGTAATATTTGTGCCCTGGGGCGATTCAACTCTATACCCCCAAAACAAATGACCACTGGCTACTCGTGGTCAACTTATACCCTAAATAACTTGCTGTACTGTATAATTTACATTGTTGTCACATGGTTTCTATCATGGTATTATAGTTTGTATTTTATTACTTTACAAAGGTGATTGTACTTTAATACCTTTCCAGTACAAGGTAAGACGACTCGTAACCCATAATTCCTTGCCACGTCACTATAGGTGAAAGTACCGACTAACACTCGCTGATGCTGTAGTGAATGTTACTGTAATATATGCATAGTACTATAACTACATTACAGCTTAGTTAAGGTGAGATGACACATCACTCTTAACTAGTGATCACTATGTTCGCGAGGTTGCTTCACAACCCTACCAGCTTTTTGCCTAATGCAGTACATAACCTTTAACTATCAACGGGGTTGTATTTTGTATAGTGTACTGCACTATAAATACACTTGGTACAGAGTTATTTTTCAATGAATACATGAATACCTAAGACAACAATAGAAATAAGATAATAAAAAATGACTGCACACTGACCGTACATCACCACTTACCGTTTCAAAGTTCTATGCATTATGCAATCCTTAGGATGCAGTACAGTAGTATCATTCAGTATTGAACACGAGGTGTACCATAAAGGTATACAGTATGTAACAAATCCTTACCTATATTATTGTCACTTAACACTTATCAAGAACTTCTACCTTCTCTCTAATAGTCTTGATGTTTCTCTGTTTATAAGCGGTAGCTTGAGAATATGAGGCCGCTCTGTTAGGGGCCATGGCATGGGTAAAGAAAGAGCTTAACAAACACTTATGGGAGATCCTTTTGCAATAAAATACGTTAGGAGTGTGAGACAGAGTCAGCCAGAGAAGTGGCGTTGTGCAGGGAGGGAAACTAAGTGAAGGTTGGGTGCAAATAAGTAGGAGGTGTGGAAACTTTGGGCTGTGTGCGGCAGTCCTAACCGAGAGTATCCGCGAAGAATCAAAGCTATTCAAAGTTTTACATAGATCTCAATGCGTGGAATATCGAGACCATGACTATGAAATTCACAATGGCGGAGGGTTGACTGTATAAACACGTTAAACAAGTATAAGCGCTGGTAGTATTTTGAATGAAATTTAATGCAAAATATTTGTTGCATGTATTAAGCACTGTAGGGGATGGAGGCGAGACTTTTATTGCCAGTGAGGAGATTCACTAAAAATATGAATCATGTTAATGCTATATATTTTGTTATAGGTCGCACAAGTACATTACTGTACTTGCGATTTCAATACTCTGGCATAAAATGGTTTTGCCAGTACAGTCTATTCCTTTAATATGTGAGAATATAGTAGACAGTTTACCTATGCACATATAAATACTTCTTGAGGGAATAAATGGTAATAGTCAACAAATTGCTTGGTATTGCTCCTCACCCACCCAATTATGATTACCACTGCCAATTACTCTTTAAGTCTAGGATAAGTTAGTAGATAAGAATAAAATAGTAAGTTCTGGGAAAGCGTAAGAAATGAAAGTAACCTCTCTCTCTCTCTCTCTCTCTCTCTCTCTCTCTCTCTCTCTCTCTCTCTCAAAATTTAGAGTGATTTTTAAAACATGCCTCAGTGTATGTCATGAGGAACTTGTAGAAGGTAAAAGCTCCAAATTTCAATTATGTCTGAAGACAAAATGCGCCTCGCCCAGTATCTGGCAGTCTTTCAGTATGCAGGTAAAGATTTAGATATGGTAAGCTCTTTAAAAGTGAGGTATGTAGATATTGTATGAGGTCAAGGGCACAGAGTTTTAAAAGCTTCTTCTTTCATAATTGTATGTAAATTTGGCAAATATCTTTGAGACTTTCTCCTGTCCCCTCCTCTGTAAGAAAATAATGATAATTAAGATTTTTCCAGGGATCCATATGTAATTTTTGTAGATATATACCTAGTTTTTAGTGAATGCCAATACACACAATAGTTAATACTGTACCGTACTTTATGTAGTACAGTTTATTATTCATAGAGACATGTCTCAACTCGTATCACACTTTTAAATCGTACTGTTTGAATCTGAGACTTGCAGATAGTATTTCATTACACCCAAGAAATTTTGCACAATATTTGTCCATGGAAAATGTCTGTACAATGCAATACTCTTAGCACAATTCAAATTTTTTATGCTCATATCCAAATTTGCAGGTATTCAAAGTTGCTCATACCCCAAGGTCGTACTGTACTATGAATACTAATACAGGATACATATACAATATTAAATCCATCATGGAAATATTGACTACAGTAGAGTATTTCAAGCATATAACATTCTAAGGGCTCTTACAAGACGTAGACAACGAAGCAAAGATGGAGAGGGAAAAACTTTGATGTTCAACCCACAAGTTTCTTTATATTTACTTGTGTTGATGAAGTTGTAAAACTTATGCAATACAATGAACTAGAATATAACTGATTCTGTCTGTAAACCATAGTGGAATGTTCCTTGTCTGTGGGAAACATTGGGATTTCCAGTTAAATGTTGTAGTTGCCTGCCCAGTTGAGTGTAGCCTAACTAGCCACCAGCACCACCAACCTGGAAACTTGTCGACTGATTAACCCTCTTCTGTCTACTCATACTTCACTCAAAAGTTCTCTTTACTTGAGGGTACACTCAAGCACACTATTCTGTTTCCCGTTTTCCTTTTCTCACCGGGCTATTTTCCCTGTTGGGGCCCTTGGGCAAATAGTATCCTGTTTTTCCAAGGATGTAGCTTAGCTAGCAATAAGGATAATGTCCATTTCCTTTTCTGATCTTAACCAAAGGACTTTGGCATGTACAATCATGACCCCACTGGGCCTCCAGATGAGGTCAAAGTTCCAGAAACAGGCAATAAAGAAATAAAATTATTCTGTTGTCGAGGTTTAGAAATCATCTGTTTTATAGCTTCTATGAAAAAGACAGGAAATAACTGAATTAGGAAGCTAATAATGGGACAAGGGTTGCTGTAATGTTGAATATTGGCAATCCTGTAGTGAAGGGAAAATCGGCTTCTCAGTGCTGATTGGTCTTCCAAAAAGGTGTTAGATGGCCAACCATGGGTTTGAGTAGTAGATATTTCATGCTGCTTTTGATCATTTCCTGTCTCTTAAACCAAAGCCGATATTCTGTAAACATTTTGTTTGCTTTGCAAATGGTTAGTCTGTTCAAAGTTAGAGGCTTAAAAGACTGCCAAATCAATATTATTATTAATTCTTAAGTAGTTCTTTTAAGTCTTATTAAAATACAGTACAGTACTAATTTGTTGACTTCTAAAGTTTCCTAATTTTGTAGAATGTTTCTTGCTTCTGTAGAAATTTTTATTCCTCCCCTTAAATGTCATGGAATAATCTTTTGGAATGCGATGTTTAACTGAATGAGATTTAAAAGTACAGTTCTTATAACAAATTTACCACCTGTTTGTTGAGGACTATAAAACTACTTGACAAATCTACCACCGCTTTCTAGAGT
This sequence comes from Palaemon carinicauda, assembly GCF_036898095.1. Lineage (NCBI taxonomy): Eukaryota > Metazoa > Arthropoda > Malacostraca > Decapoda > Palaemonidae > Palaemon > Palaemon carinicauda. The sequence goes on along the minus strand of NC_090738.1, from coordinate 129,260,581 downwards.
AATGCACACACATGTAGATATTTGTTTTTTATACTTGTTAATTACATTTTTGTATGTGATATCTTTTGACATGTTAAACATTATGTTGAAAAGTTAGTCAATGTTGTTCATGCTTTATTATAGAATAGAGAAACTCAGAAATGTAGTAACGAATAGAGGCTATTCTACAGTTTTACAGTGATTGGCATTTTCAGGATGGCAGACGACTTGAGCGTCAACTTCGGGAAAAGTTTGGATGTACTACTGCCAAGGTTTTACCTGCCGTGAAAAGAGCACCTCTTATTAATCCATATTTTACTTCTTCAGGTAAGTTGGATATCTTATGAAATATAGTACTGTAACTTGAAATGATGCAGTATGCTCTACACTTAATCAGTTATTATTATAACTAATGTTGATACTATACTCTTATATTCCTTTTGAAGTTATTAAATCTATATTAAGGTGTAAAAAAAAACAGAACTTTAATCTTTTTTTATTATTTCTATACTTGCCTCATATTCATATTGCTGCTTCTCCAGAAGCTGGATTTATTGACGTTTACCCTCCCAAATTTATCAAAATTTTCCAAGATTTTCTCATTTTCTTTCCTTTAAAAAGATACATGCCCCTAGTAAAGAAATGACAGTCTAGCAGTTATTGGTGAGTAACACTCTAGGAGTTACACATGATTGATATAGTTGAATATTAGTAGGTGAAAATAATTACAGTAAAGTTCCATTAAATTCCTAGCTGTTAAATATGAAGGCCAGGACAATATATTGATGTACACACACACACACACCCAGATTCCATGAAGCTTATCTCTAGGCGGGACTCTTAGGCTAGCAGTCATAGTCCCCAACGTTTGATGTTGGTGGCCCTAGCTTTACTATTGATTTGCAATTCATCATGACCAATCATATGGAGAAAATTATATAGTAAACCTAATGGGAAAAAAATAATTTTATCCGCCCTGTACCACAATACATTTGTTTCTATGTAGATACAAAACTTTTCTTTTGTATAGAGGTGTATTCTTTAATGATAGGTGAAATTGATGGTTGAAACCTTGTAAACAAGGTAGATGGTCGAGGATGGAAGGTAGGAACCACTTGCCAATTGTAAGATTCCTTTTTTTTTTCTTCACCTACTGTCAAGCTAGAAAAGTGGTTCCCAAAGGAGGTTTGGATTGATATGGGGTGGGGGGCAGTGTGTCAAAAACTATGATTGCAGTTGACAGGGTGGCAATAAGAGGATTTAAGCAATAAATAGCTTTTTTTCATTTTCACAAAATCTGAATGACATGACATGTCAAAAAAACTAAGGCAAAGAAATTCTTATGGAGCTTATTGATAATAAGATTATTACTAGTATAAACTAATGCATAGCTATGTTATGTAGTTTAAAGTGTGCTAAGGGTGAGGTGCAAGGACTTCTTAAGAAGCAAAGGAGATGCCACCCTGAAAAAGTTTTGGATTCGCTGAGCTAGAACATCTCACTTTTGTGAAGTTTCTGTTTGGAAATAATATGATGATCATGGAGGAACTCTAGGTTAGAGAGTTTCTTGTCTTTTTTAGTTTAGTTTCATGTTTGATCAAATGGAGAGTGATTTGAGGAGACAAATCAAGTGAGGGGAATAGGTTTGTAAATAACAATACTTTCTAGGTGAAAGGAATTGTGCATGCTTTATGTGGCTTATGACAATTGATCCCCTCTCTTAGTTCTTTTTGAAGGGGCCATTATACTAAGGACTTTGTCTACTGGGTTTGTTCCTTCTTCTTCCTCAGGCCCTTTGGTCTATTGGGGAAACTTCCAATCAGGCTATGGTGCGCTAAAGAAGGTATAGTGTGGTCCCTACTTCCTTGAGTGGCAGCAAAGCTTTTCGAATTATGGGATGGCTGGAGATTGGTTTATTTACCACACTGTTAAAGATAAATCTCTTAGTGCTCTGCTCCCCTACCCTGGATCCATGGGTTTATAATATTGGATGCCTTTCCACTCATAGATTCACCTGGAAGACATTTAAACAACTAAAATTAAATGAGAACAAAACAGAATTCATGGTGGTGGGCAAGAGAAACAGCGTGAGAAACAGGTGAAATTCAAATGAACATAAATAATGACTCGGTGCCGATATCTAGTAAAGATCTAGGTGTATTTCTTGACTGTAACCTGTCTCTAAATGCCCAAATAAATAATGTAATAAAATCTGCTGGTTATCATCTAAGAAATATTGCGTTTATAAAAAAGTACCTGGACGGAAATTCTGTAAAGAAACTTGTGATAAACTGTGTTATTACCAGGATTGACTACTGCAACTCTTTTACAATTTACCAAAAGTGCAACTTAAGAAATTATAAAACATAATAAACAGAGGAGCAAGACTGATAAAAGGTGTCCCACCTAGAGAAAGGATCACCCCTATACTAATAAATTTACACTGGCTGCCGATTAAAGCGAGAATTGAATTTGATATATGTACAATAACCCACCAAGTTATCAGAACCGGGCGTCCAAAATATTTAAGATAATTGATACATATTGCGCAGCCAACAAATCTTGTCAACACGAGAATAGTTACAGATGGCTTCAAACTGTTGGAACGTAGATGTATGTCTACTTTGGGCTCCAGAGCCTTTAAATATGTGGCCCCGAGACTATATAATAAGCTCCCCGGAAACATTCTAATGAAGACATTAAGGCTTTTAAGAGGAAACTGAAGAGTTTCTTATTTCATGAGTCCTATGACAGTGACGATTTAACAGTAAATGAACAATACGCGATATGAAATGTTAAATACTCTGAATGAACAAGGTAAAACGACAGTGGAGGTCCTGTAGAGAGTGGGGTTCCCCTGTTGTATGGGACCGGAAAAGCAGCCATCAAAGTAAGAATTTTCCTCTTGAGCAGTTGGAGTAGTTGTTGCACCTCATACAGTGCAATGTAGGTATATTACTTAAGGATCTTTGCTGTGTTTCTTTGGCCTGTAGCTGCACTTGCTACAGATTGCACGAATGCAAGGATTGCGTAGCAAAAGAGTCTAAAGTAAATAAAAAATTTGGGGCTGTATGAGAGGATCTCAAATCTGTAGTTCACTATGCACCATCCAAACTTACTGAATAGAAACACTAAGATCATTAGTCCCAACTTAAGAAATAAAGTCAGGGTTAGAAATAGCACAGTTTAGTTCAGAAATTTATACTGTACTGCCTTTAATTGAAAACTCGCTAGCCTTCTGAGATTTCACAAAAGAAGCTAAAAACTATTGAAGCTCGTCACTATCAAAACTTTATTCGTTAAGTCTATATTGGAATTAGGTGTTGGCGTGTCGTTATCCTCATCCTTACTATAATAAACTAGTCTAGTCTTCTCTGGATATAGACCTGAACTAAAGCAAGTGTCCTTTATTGCTCTGAATTTAAATTTGGTCAGCAATCATAGAACCATATTTAGCCATAAAGAGAACATGAAGCCTTCACAATACGCACATTGGTTACTGAAACGACAATTCTATCCGACACGAAACAATGCATATCATGATTGCCCAGAAAATAATTCCCCTGAACAATCTATAGTAGGCAGTAGTTACTTTTGGCTCTACATTCCTCTTGGTAACGGTAGAAGAGACTAGCTTTGGTAAGTAGCTCTTCTAGGAGGACACTCTAAAAATCAAACCATTGTTAGTCTTGGGTAGTCCCATAGCCTCTATACCATGTTCTTTCACTATGTTGGGTTAGAGTTCTCTTGCTTGTGAGTACATTCTGGCACATTGTTCTTATTTCGTTTCCTCTTGTTTTGTTAAAGATTTTGTCGTTTATATAGATTATTATTTTAATGTTGATAAGCTTCTTAAAATATTTTATTTTTCCTTGTTTCGTTACCTCAGTGGGCTATTTTCCCTGTTGGAGCCCCTGGGCTTATAGCATCTTGCTTTTCCAACTAGGGTTGTAGCTTAGCAAGTTATTTAATTACATGCCATCATTGGTACCATTAACCACTAGATTGTCTAATTACTTTACTAGAGGTACAAGTCTATGGAAAGGAAAGAAAACCAGAAATTGTTTATTTTTAGTTTTAGGGGTAAATATTGATAAAGCATTGCTTCGAAAGAGAAGCAATGTGAGCATCAAGTAAGGTTCATAGAAATCACTAATTTCTGTTATAATTTGTGCTTAACTCCTGTTATAATATGTACTTTTATAATATTTCCAGATGACCGTATCTTAGAATATGATGTCGACAAAGTTCTGTTTGAGAAGCAGTCAGATTTCCAGAAAGTACAAATTATACACACATTGAGCTTTGGCAACCTTCTAGTACTGGACGACCTGCAGAGTGAGTATTTGTTCCAGAAATTCTTGTAATAGGAGCTTTATGTAATATAACAACTATGCCGCTAACATGTGGCCTACCCTGGGCATTGCCCTCGGGGCACGTTTTCCCCCACGAGGCCTACCACTATAGAAAATGGGAGGAGGGTAAACTTCACAAAACTCTGGTCGTTTGAGAGGAGGTTCCAGTAACTCCTAAGAAAGTGTTTCTCAGTAAGTATTGTTAGGAAAAATACAAATTACTAAAAATCTGTGATTTTTAGCTAATGAAGGTAGTAAATTCATAAGCAATAAAGTTAATGTTTGTTCCTGCAAAAATAAAAGCTATTGTCCTTTATTAGGAGTGTTTTCAGCTTGGCTGGAACCTGGCTGTTGGAATTTGCAATGATGTGTCAGTAGTTTCTAGCAGGTGATGGGGAAACTCCTTCCCCCAACCAACACACTTGAGTAACCACTATTTTTTATCTGCCAGAGACTAAAGATGTAATCCTCTCTAATCTTCTTCTCTTTTTATTTTCTTCTGGAGGAAGGCTACAGAGACGACTACCTTGAGGTCATATTAGTATGGTAGTTCGGAATTCCCCTGAGTATTGGGATTCCTTACACATTATCATCAATAGGATCCTAGTTCCTGGGCTTTTCGCAGACACCCTTCCCAATCAATCTAACTAGAGTCCACGCTGATGGTAGGGTCTCTAATGGAGAATTGAGCTAGAGGACACGATGTCTCGAGTCCTTGGTCTGCTGCCATTAAAGCTACTTCCATAGCCAGCCTCCAAGTCACATTGAGGGTCAATTCCTGAGCATTCGCAGTCACTCTCTGCTTTACGACCTATGGTTTGTCAAAGCCCAATTATAAGGAAATACTGTACATAGTTGCAGTATTCCGATCAAACGTGAAGATCAAAGCCGTGTTGACGCAGCATTCAGTGCCCAATTGGCCATTTAAAACCCATTGTGTAAAGGAATATTATTGCCTTCTACTTCATTAGACAGGGGATTCGAGAGAGCTTAATGTCCCTCGTGGGGCACATTGGTGTGAGAGCTGTGGCCCGGTTCCCACGGAGGGAGCAGACATGAGGATATAATGGTGGAAGAAGACACAGACAGATCCCCTCTTCCATTGATCAATTCCCGCTATGGATCATCCCCTCCAAGGTTAACTATTCTGAGATCCCCATCACACTTTTAGCAGGTTCTGAGGAAGACTCCAACGACCTACCGGTCCGTTCTGCTCCTCCAGGCTTGTCCTTCCCTGGAAAATTTTTGACGGCCTCTTCTCCATTCACCTGTAACCCATGCTCAAGGAGAGGAAGGAAAGGCAGAAAGGATCATGGAATTCAGTGACTTCCTGCAGCTCCTACAAGTGGGTACTTGCCAGTCAGGATTGGGAGCAATACACCAACAGCATAAAAGACCTGCTAGCTGATTTTACCCAAGATCTACCAGAACTCGCCCCGTACTAGCATGAACGTAGGAAACAAGAAGGCTGCCAAGAAGGTTTAGGGATCCCTACAGTCTATTCCTAGGAGTGGATAATTGAAGAGGAATGGGAGACCAGTCATCAGCCTCCCTGCTTTGTTCCCTAGATGCTATTCAGGATGGCAATGGCTAGCAGTGTACGGTACGTCGTAGACCACTCAGTTCCTGTAGACCTGAAGGACTTGTACCTTAGGATTCATTTTCTATGTTCTACAGAAGATTTTATCAACTTCTTCTATCTAGAGAAAGTAGTTACCAATCAAAACCCATTGCTTTGGATTGGCTACCACTCCCAAAGTGTTTATGAAATTATTCACGTTTGTCTCTCTTGAGCACTTTCAATCGGTGTTCATTTACCGTTAGGTCTTGGTGATTGCCACCTGTTCCCCCTCCTACAATGGAGTCACTTCAGCATTGAGATAGACTTCCTTCCTCTTGTCTCAATCTGTGTACTGTATTAAGATATATCGAAGAAAGTTTTTGGACTCCCAGATAGAGGGTGGAATATCTGGGAATACCCTAGGTATGGGGGCTCTAGTGTTAAAACAACTTTTCACACATTGCCATCCAGATCGACAAAGACAACGTCTTCTGAGACTTGATATGTCTACAATATGGCTAGCTATGCAGGGCTGCTGCCCCAGCAATAGCTCCTATAGTTCTTGAAGTTTTACAGGTTGATAACTAGCAGTCCCATTACTCTAGTATTTACATTGCAAACTCTGCCAAGAATTCTCTCCGATAATCTACTGCCGTCAGACATTGTGAATTAGAGATGAGGCTCCCACATGAGTTTCCTCTGGTCTAGAGGATGTAGTTAACTGAAGGAACACACGTGCTTCTCATCCTACTAGGAATGCTTGCAGTGCCTCTACTTTGCATGCTTTCCAAATATTTTAACAGAGAGGACTTTGTAGCGATGATGTTCGCCAACCCTTCCATTTGTGCCTAATGTTCAAACGGACCACATTCAGAAACCTTTCTCAAGCAGATGCACTCATGTGAGTAGGTTGGCCAAGGTACCAGCCACCCGTTGAGATACTACCGCTATAGAGGTTTTAGATCCTTTGACTGACCAGATAGTACAGTACTACATTGGATCCCTCATTTTTCCTTTGTTTACACGCACCGAATAGTCTGGCCTATTCTACTTCACACGCCTCTTTCCTCATACACCTGACAACACGAAGATAGCTGAATATTTCTTTTTCACTCAAGGGGTTAATTACTGCACTATAATTGTTCAGTGGCTACTTTTCTCTTAGAAAGAGTAGAAGAGATAGACTAGTTCTGTTAAGCAGCTCTTTTAGGTGAATGCCACTCCAAAATCAAACTGCTGTTCTCTATTTTTGAATGTAGTCTTAGATGGTACCATAGCCTGTGTACCGTGGTCTTCCAGCCTTGTTAGTTCTCTTGCTTGAGGGTACACCAAGGCGACCTATTCTGTGTTTCTTTATTTTCTCTCCTGACTGGGCTACTTTTCCTGTTGAAGCCCCTTGGTTTATAGCATCTTGCTTTTCCAACTAGGGCTGTAGCTTAGTAAGTAATAATAATAGAAGAAGTTATGTGGCTGTGCTAGGCTCCATTAGGCAGAAAGGCTTCCTTTTCGCCATCACTCATCCTGCTTGTCAAAGTAGTAAGACGGGAAACTTTAGAGATTCTCCAAGTTCCAGGCTGTTTGAAGACACCATCCAACATCTCCGGGAATCCTAGACGGTTACACCTTTTTGCCCCTCTTTTCCATGTTTCACCGATTCCTCAACAGACAGTGGAAGACAAAGATTTAAGAACCCTGATTGCACCCAAGCAGCCACACCAAGTGGTACCCAGATTGGCTGTTTGTCTCTTCCTTCATTGGGAAAGATCTTCAATTTCCACAATAAAGATACCTCTCTGTCCCCGATCCAAGTGTTGTGGTAATTGCTCTGTAGGATAACTCTTAACGGGACTAGATGCATCTTGTTTAAGAAAACAGTTGCAATGTTAGTCTATGACAAGATGTGGAGTGTTAGACTTTAATTCTCATTTCCTTCCCCTCCCTTGGGATGCTGCTGTCATACAATTTTTTGCCGAATCGAGTGCTTTTCATTGATGATGTTTCTTTTTATAAAGAGCAACTCCTAAAATTCTAGAGGTAATTTTTTTTTATTGCAAATTCACTTGAAAACCCATCTGGTTTGTCTATCTACGGTTATAAATAAATTTGTATATTTAGAATGTTCTTTTTAGAATTTTTGGGACCTGTCTATTATAAGGAATTATTTTGAATAATTTATTCTGCCATGTTTAGAATATTGTTCTCCTGTTAGGTTTTTAGCAGCGGACTCTCGTCTCACTGTGACAAAACCCTGACAAATCCTGATCTAACACTATTGTTCAGTTAGTTCTTTATGTTTAATGCATAAGATATTTCATAATTTTGATGATCTTTCCATCCAGATCTTCCCTGACTACACCATTCTTTAGGTAATTTGATGTAGGCATTGAATTCTAACATTCTTGTCATTTATTTCATAGAACTTAATATAAGTAGTTTCAGTCTGGCAGTATCAATATCTAGAAATTTCAGTCTGGCTGTGACCAAATTCTGTAATAATTTTTTTCCCAATCTAATGGTTGAATTGGTGGAACTTCAGGAGTTCAATCTTGGTACAAACGCTTTACTGTTTAGCAGGCTGGCATGAGTATCATTTTATACGTTGTCTAAAGAAGGTGATGAATGCAAGAGTAGATGGGAGAAGTACAAGAGGAAGGCCAAGGTTTGGGTGGATGGATGGAGTTAAGGAAGCTCTGGGTGATAGGAGGATAGATGTGAGAGAGGCAAGAGAGGGTGCTAGAAATAGGAATGAATGGTGAGCGATTGTGACGCAGTTCTGGTAGGCCCTGCTGCTTCCTCCGGTGCCTTGGATGACCACGGAGGTAGCAGCAGTAGGGGATTCAGCATTATGAAGCTTCATCTGTGGTGGATAATGTGGGAGGGTGGGCTGTTGGCACCCTAGCAGTACCAGCCGAACTCGGTTGAGTCCCTTGTCAGGCTGGGAGGAACGTAGAGAGGAGAGGTCCCCTTTTTTGTTTCATTTGTTTGATGTCGGCTACCCCCAAAATTGGGGAAGTGCCTTAGTATATGTATGTACATTACTTATTTGTTTAACATTGTTATTTATCTAAATGCCCTGTATTTTTTCTTTTGTTTCATTTCTTTTCTGCTTTCCCTATTGGTACCCTTCGGCTTGTAGCATTTTGGTTTTCCAACAAGGTTTGCCATTTTGTCAGTATTGATAAGGATGATATTTTATTCATAATTTTATCCCCATAATAGTTGTTCAGTGTTCTCATCTCATTTGCAGATCTTGCTGAAAGTGACCTTCCTTACACCCACGGGTTAATGAATAAAAAAGATGAGGATTATGAAGGAAAGGAGATTCTAATTTTGGGAGGAGGGGATGGTGCATTACTTTGGGAGCTCTTGAAGGAAAAGCCCAAGTTTGTCACAATGATTGATGCAAGTATAAATTTTTCCTTGTTATTTTTTCATATTACATCATTGATGAAATCTATCCACAGTTTTTTTTTATCAAAAACCCAGTTTGTTTTTACGCAAAATGCTTAAGTGAAGATTTATATTGATCTTGGAATTTTTATTTTTCTCCAGTAAGCATTTTAGTTACTGTATACAATTATATTTCTTGCATTGCACATTTTTCGTACAGAAATTTTTTCTACCAGATCTTTTATATTTGAATGAAATATAGACTGATATCAGTCTAAATTTAATATTTTATTACTTGTTGCACATGTTGAGGGCTCATTTTGCATTTGATGAAATATGGTGCTACAGATATTTGTTTTTCAGATTGATGATGTAGTTATGGAATCCTGCCGAAAATACATGAAGTCCGTGTGTGGGGATTGCATGGACAATTATGATGGACCTAATTACAAAGTAAGTCATAGATTAGCCCCTTTTTTAAGTATGTAAGCAGCCTTTTACCTACTGGCCTTGTTTGTAAAAATATTAGTTCTTTGAGCACTATATAAGGAAAACTGCTTTTGGAAAAAGAAGAAACTTTTTATAAGATTCCCACTTGTGGATAAAAGTTTTAACAAAAATAAAAATATTGAAATTTATTTCTTGATGCCCAGGACACATTCTTTCTAGTAGGAAGTTGAGAGGGGGTTGCTGATGCTAGGGGGGTCCATTGATATAAATAATAGCAGTCACCATTGTGTAAAATTTACGGGTTATTTCATTATTATTCAAAATACTTCAAAGTCATAGGCCATGATTCTTTCGTCATATATTTATTCTATATTCCAGATTATTGTTGGTGATGCTATTGCATACATGAAAGACTACTTAGAACAAAATAAGTCATTTGACTATGTTTTTGGAGACCTCACTGATGTACCCATTTCTCCATCTCCTCGAGGAGAGCTGTGGGACTTCATTCATAACATCATTAATCTTGGAACAAAGCTGCTAAAACCAGGAACAGGAAAATACATGACTCATGTAAGCAATATATGATTTAGTATTTGTCATTTTTTAGAAACTTGAAAAGGACCAATTAATGTCCTTGAAGACTGTTTATATGTTGAATTTTGATGTAATAGATTTTGATAATGGGATTTATTTCAGCACTTACCGTATAGTCATCATACTAGCTAATATTACTGATGTAATAGTTGTAGGGTTTATTGATTGTGCCCTTAAGAACTATTTGTCAGTTTCATCTTTTGTTTAAAGTCACATTCTTTTAAGGGAAAACCTCCAGTCTTTGATATTAGCATCCATTCAATTTTTTGCCTTGCCATTTTATATCTATATGGAGACTAAAAGACTTATAAGTTTCATAGATATAATCTATTGCCTTACAGCATATAAATGTCAAAAATGTTTTTTTTTTTTATCTGTGAATGCAACAGTTTTTTTCTTTCTTAAAGTTGAATATTTTTTTTTTGCAATATTAGTTGTAAGTTCCATTTGTAGAATGATTTTTAGATTTGCAGACACCATGCATTTTTGCATGCATCAGTATAAATATGACCAAGCCATGAGAGTAGTTTACACTGTCAGTTTAGGGTTGAAGTCTATTTGGCTAAAAATTTTGATATTTGATTGTCACTTTCTTTTAAAGAAAGAGTTAAAACTTAAACTATTGTTAACAACTTGGTTTTAGGAGGAGGATGCACTTATTTGTTAGTTCCGTAACTGGAATACAAACCACGCTATTTAATAGTGGTATTACTTTCGGCGTAGCTGAAATGACGAGCCATTAGTTTTTAACAAGGGTTAACTACCCACACCGCTAGTTAGCAGGGTTAGGGAGGGTAGCTTGCTACTGCTCCCCCTCACACACCTGTGATTGAGCTCACTTTGCTTACGGCTTATGTTCTTGCCGAACATTGGCAGCCATTAACGACTTTTGTTTTTTTCTTTTCTCTTAGTACTGTATGTGTTTGAAGTTGACTTCTGTGACCATGCGCACCTGCCCTGGACTCTCCATCCGCCCTTGTGGGACATAGGTTGGCCAGGGCACCAGCCACCCGTTGAGATACTACCACTAGAGTATTATGGGGTCCTTTTGACTGGCCAGACAGTACTACATTCGATCTTTATCTCTGGTTACGGTTCACTTTCCCTTTGCCTACACATACACCGAATAGTTTGGCATATTCTTTACAGATTCTCCTCTCTCCTCATACACCTGACAAAAATTTTTCTTCACCCAAGGGGTTAACTACTGCTGTGTAATTGTTCAGTGGCTACTTTCCTCTTGGTAAGGGTAGAAGAGACTCTCTAGCTATGGTGAGCAGCTCCTCTAGGAGAAGGACACTCCAAAATCAAACCATTGTTCTGTAGTCTTGGGTAGTGCCATAGCCTCTGTACCATGGTCTTCCACTGTCTTGGGTTAGAGTTTTCTTGCTTGAGGGTACACTCGGGCACACTATTCTATCTAACTTCTCTCTTTCTTGTTTTGTTATAATTTTTATAGTTTATATAGGAAATATTTATTTTAATGTTGTTGCTATTCTTTAAATATTTTATTATTCCTTTTTACCTTTCCTCACTGAGCTATTTTCCCTGTTGGGGTCCCTAGGCTTATAGCATCCTGCTTTTCCAACTAGGGTTGTAGCTTAGCAAGTAATAATAATAATAATTTGTTGGCAGTGGAGACTGATCCTCACACCCTTTGTCCTACCTGCAGAGGTCAACAGTGTAATAGTGTTAATAAGTGTAGTGAGTGCAGGGAGTGATCTTCCTCCCAGTGGGAGAGGTTTGCGCGACGGTGGAAGTAGTAGTCCAAGCAGGATATTTCTCCTTCAAAAGTTGCTTTGAAGGAAGATAAACCCAAGGCCTCTTCTTCCGTCGCCCAACTCTCCTCCGAAGCTCCTACTCGTTCGGTCTCTTATGAGAGACCGTCGAGTAGTAGCATAGACCAAGTTATTATCGGCCAACCCCGGGTCTTGAGAGATGATGTTGCTTCCCCTAGCGAAGCAGCCCCACCTCTCCCCCCGGGTGAGGCCTTGTCACTAACTCCCCTCTTACAGATATGGTCTTCCTTGGGGCTTATGGGTCCGCCCTCCAAGGAAGCCCTGCTGCAGTTCATCTGCATGGGTGCTTCTGTTAAGCAATCATCGTCGCCGTCAGAGGTAGATCCTCTTGGACTTGTTGACGTTGTTGTGTCAGAGGTGTCTCATGCAGCGTCATCCATCTCCTCTGCCACTCCAGACTCTAAAGCGGTTGCTGCTAACTTAGTGTCCCCCGTTCCTGACCATCCTCTGAGGGGGAAACTTAAGTTCAACCTCTGTCTCTCTTGCAAGTGTTTCTCTCCCTCGCCGACAATCTGAGCAGAGCATCTCGGATAGTGAGTACCGAGTGGTCTTTGGATCATCTAGTAGCCAACAAAGTCCTGACTTTGTGGGGTTCTTTGACTGGATCTCTTCACAACGGCCCTGAACTTCAGGCTCCCGCTGTATTGTTCCCCAGTCCCAGACCCCAAGGCTTTCTGGCAAGATGCTTTCCAACAACGGTGGGATAACATCGACGTTTACGCCTTTCCCCCGTTCTTTCTGATGAGGAGGGTACTCAACAAGACCAGAACATCGGTCAATCTTTCAATGACCCTCATAGCTCCGTTATGGCAGCATGCAGAATGGTTCCCGGACCTTCTGCAACTCCTAATGAAGCCTCAAAGAGAACTCCCTCCATGACACAATCTACTCAAACAACCACATGCCAACATATTCCACAAAGCCGTATCTTTGCTACAACTTCACGCCTGGAGACTATCCAGCATCTCCTCTCTCAGAGAGGATTTTCGCAACAAGTTGCGATTAGAATGTCTAAGATACCTGCATAAGTCATCAGCATCAGTCTACCAGGCAAAGTGGAAAGTCTTCTGTGTCGCGGAAGGGGTATCTCGCCACTCGATGCCACTATTCCAGCAGTAGCTGAGTTCCTCGTGTATTTGCGTGAAGAAATGCGCCTATCAGTCTCGGCAGTGAAAGGTTATCGCTCAGCCTTAGGCGCCTTCAGACTGAAAGGAATGGACATTTCTTCATCGCTAGAACTTTCTTTACTCATATGGAGCTATGAACTTACCTGCCCCTAGTCAGAAGTGAGACCTCCCCCCATGGAACTTGGTTCAAACTTAGGTCTCTTTAAGAGACCTCCCTTATGAACCATTGACAACCGATCGCTACCTGACTTGGAAAATGGTGTTCCTGCTAGCTTTAGCTTCGGCCAAAAGAGTCAGTGAACTTCATGGTCTCTCATACAACATCGCCCATTCAAGGGGATGGGGAGAGGTAACGTTTAGCTTCGTCCCTGAGTTTATTGCTAAGACTCAGAACCCGGGAGTAGCGGATCCTCGATTCGACTCCTTCCGGATTTCTAGTCTCCGTACTGTAACAGATGACCCAGACCATCTCTTACTATGCCCAGTGAGGAGTTTGAGCCTGTATCTTAACAGCCACAGCCCCGTCCGCGTGTGCCTGCGCTATTCGTCAGCACAGGAAGGACCAAGAGGAGGGTCACCAAGAACACCATCTCAGCGTGGATTCGCAGGGTCATAGACCATGCACTGAATCCAGACCCTTCTCCTTCATGTCGCTACAGAGCTCATGATGTCGGGGGCATAGCTACGACCCTGGCATTCAAGAGAAACTATTCAGTGACGCAGGTTCTTCAAGCTGGGGTGTGGAAGCGTCAGACCACGTTCACATCCCACTACCTGCAAGAAGTGACCCACAGGAGACTTTATACGTTCTCTATCGGTCCTGTGGTGGCTGCACAACAGCTGGTTTAAAACCTCAAGCTCCTTATTGGACAAGTAGCAGAAGGTTGAGGGCATTGTTACCCGTTTTTAGTCTGCATGAATGAAAAGGTTTGACTAGCCCTTATTCTTTTCTTCATTCTCCCCTCTCTTGGGGAAAGCAGCATCCTGGGTTCTCTGCATAGCTGACCTCAAACCACTGCAGGTAACCCATGCTCCCTTGTGTACTTAGTATTAAGATTAATACTGTTGCGTCCCCATACCCTGACGAGATGGTATTGGGAAAGTCCTAGTGCACAGTTTTTCGTTCTAAAGAACGCAGAATAACTTTACCAGGACAGTCACACTTCTACATACCTCAACACACAGCTTGCGTAGCAACTTTTTATTGAGGCGGAGGGACTCCTTATTTCTTGAGTGCTGATACACTCGGATAAGGAGCCCCCGGGTAAAAGCCAAAAGCCAGATTTGCTGGGACGTCCACCCTTCCTAATGGGTGAGTCCCCCCTATTAAATAGCGTGGTTTGTATTCCAGTTACGGAACAAATGACAAATTCATAGATTATTTGTATTTTTCCTAATTATACAAACCTTAGCTACTTAAGCAAACTTACCTGCCAGCCTATCCCCCTCGAAGTCCTACCTCCAAGCAAAGCGAGCTCAATCACAGGTGTGTGAGGGGGAGCGGTAGCAAGCTACCCTCCCTACCCACCTGCTAACTAGAGGTGTGGGTAGTTAACCCTCGTTAAAAATTAATGGCTCGTCATTTCAGCTACGCCTTAAGTAATACCCCTATTAAATAGCTAAGGTTCGTGTAGTTAGGAAAAATACAAATTATCTACAAATTTGTTATTTTATCATAGTATTTTAAGGTTTTATTTTAAATCTATTTTCTTCTTTATTTCAAGTCCAAATTTTGATTATGGCTTACTTGCCTATTTATGACTAAGGTATTTTTAATACTTTGTGAAACTCTCCTGATGTTCATATGGCTTCTCTCAAAGCCGCTAAGAAGTTTTCGTCTTACCTAGAACTATAATAGCCCTGCCCCTCCATTGGAATATTGAGATTAAATGATGGTTGGCAATAATTATGCTTGGGTATGTCATATTTTCTTTGCCTTTTAGTTTTCTCATTGACATGTTTATTGGTAGTGATTTTACATGCATTCCCAATTGCATTTTTGTGATTTAGGGAGTTCTTTAGAAGCACTGTATAATTCCTATGGATTAATAGAGGATGTCTTCTGCTTTTGCTTTGCATTCCTGTGAGGGTTGTTCAAGAAATTTATTGCTGGGCAAAAATAATCTTAAAGATGTGTTACAATCTGAGAATGAATTAGTGATTTGAATTACTATTGTGAAAACAGTGTCTCTTTAAGAAGAAAAATGTTCAGTTAGTGGATGATCGCATAAAAGATTCCAGTCATAAAAATTGTATTTAAGAGAAAATGCCAGAGAGGAATAGGCTGAGGTTGCTAATGCCACCTTCCATGGGTTGATAGTAACAAGTTTCATAAGCTTTTTAGTAATTTAGTTTGTTTTGCTCATTCTAATATGGTTGTGCGAGCCTTCTGACAAAGGCAAATAATCCTAACCTAACCTGCCCTATTTTGAATCCTAGTCCCACTCGTGTTGTACCTCGTGGTTCTGATGTACCAGTCAGTAAGGGTTGTGTTAGTACACTACTTTAAAAGTCTCTATTCGACCAATAGGCTTTGAAATAGAAGACCTGACATGCAGTTTGGATCCTAATATCCCTCCAGCTGCAGAATTAAGTGGTTATGAGCAACCATCTTATATTTTTATCAGTAATGCGGTATATTGGATGGTTTCTGTGGAACATGGAATGAAATTATCAATAGTTCTTTAAGAGCTTCAACGAAACTATAATATTCATTAATTTTCCAGGCTGAGTGTTTTTAATATTGTAACAGAGAAATTTATCCCTTAGGATATGAAACAATTTTTAATGTTTCTGGATGTATATTCCCAAAGTTTATGCAAGGCAGTGGTTTGTATGTTTTTTGGTCTTATGGCTAGGCATTGCAGTATGGGAGGTCATCCATTGTCCAAATATAACTTTGGGAAACCCGGCCCCACTAGCTGCACTACTAAGTGCAGAAAGCAAAGAGGTCGGATAGCAAGATGGAAGAAAAGGTGTGGGAAGAGAGGTTAAGTAGTTGACCAAAATGAGAATACAGATGGGACTGAACAGTTGCTCACTATTCCCTCGAGTAATTACCACAGTGTACTGTACAAGGTACACTGGTTGCACAATGCCCCATACAAGGAGGCTATGATTTCTTTTTTTGTAATCCCCAAAAGGCTAAATAATTTTTTTTTTTTTTGACAGGCAATTGGCAGTGGGTGTGAAAGTGCACTGAAGATGTTTGAAGATCAGTTTTCAACTGCGGAAGTAAGCGTGTCAATCAATCGCACCAGTAGTTATGTACCTTCATTCATGGAAAACTGGTGCTTTTATCAAGCAACCCGAAAAGTCTAAGACGTAATGTATAATATTGTTGTTCTTACTGTTTATTAAAAAAATTTAATAGCATTTGGTATTTTTAATAAGAAACTTTTAATACAATTTTAGTATAATCCTTTCTTTAAAATGAAGTTTTCCATTGTACTGCAGATATAAATTTCATAGTCAAAGCAGTTGAGAGGATGGTAATTCCCCTAAGTTATATGAATGACAAATTTTGAGATAATTCATAATGTTCCTAACTATACAAACTTGAGTCCTTTACGTAGTGATAACAGGGAAGCTGGAATACATAGTAGTTAAAATTTTATAATGAGGTGTAAACAGTGGGTAGGTAGTTACAGAATTGGAGGAGGAAGATCCCTTCCATGACACCAGTAACAGAAGATGGCCCACTTGCCACTTGGCTTGATACTCAAAGGTTGAAGGCTTGCGGAGGTATCCAGACATCTCTTGCGCAACTTCGTGTGCAAAGCCTTTCTCTGAGGAAGAGTTGGTGCTGGATAACCTCCACGCTGAAGCTGAAGCAATATCACTGTGCTGTGCAAAATCTTGGCACAGCACAAGAAGAGGAGGCAGTTCCCTTTGTCTATATTAATAGAAGTAGAAGGTCCAGGTACTACAGTATTCTACTTGGGCCATTTTGGAGCCGCTATTTATGTTTAGGTTGAGAGTGGCTCAAACCCTGTTTAAGACATTTATCATTAGGTAGAATGGCAGAAAAGCATAGACGTCAAGGCTGTACCTTGGGTATTGAAAGGCTTCTGGGTTTAGCAAGTGAGCAGTGAACTGGGAGCTTGTGGTTTAGTGAGGTTGCAAATAGGTCTAGGGTCGGTGAATCCTACAAAGTCATGATCTCGGTGGCTATCCGAGGATTGAAGGATAATTCGGAGCCAACCACTGGCATCCTTCTGCTCAGTTTGTCCATTACGATGTTCTTTCTGCCTGGAATGAAGTGGGCTGTCAGATGATGCGAGGACTGCCCACTCAAGGATCTCTACTGCTAGTTGGCAAAGCTGCAGCGACATGGTACCTCATTCGTTCACATATGCCACTACGGTGGTGTTTTCGCTCATAAACACCACCAAGTGACTGACTAAAAGAGGGCAAAAGTGTTTCAGTGCTAGAAGAGCAGCTCGCAACTCCAACACGTTTATATGGCATCAAAGCTCTTGTTCATCCACTGTCCCGTTGCCATATGTTGACGAAAGTGTCCACCCAACTTTTCTTTAACGGGGCCATGAACAAATTGTAAGAGATGTGTCCCTTAGGAGGTTCATTTTATGTAGCTTCCATTCTAGGTCGTGTCTGGCCTCTTCCCCTATCACGACCAATGAAAGAGGGTGGTTGAGATGTTAAGACCAGTCCCCTTCAACTCTCACTGGAGTTACCATTTGGAATGAGACATTCCAGGTTTACTAAATGACATAGTAACTTCTGCCAATGGTGAACTCGTAGTTGGGGCTCACAAAGTTAGGGGAGTGCTCTCTCATGCTACCCTGTCCCAGATGAAAAGGTTTTTCCAAGGACTTTGTTGATGTCAATTCCGAGGTAAATGAGACTTTCCTTTAGCACTAGGATGGACTTCTTCCGATTCGCCATGAAGAAGGGGCATTTCCTCTGAGTCTGCCAAAATCAACGAATCCTCCAGATATTGTAAGAGATGAATGCCGTCAGCGTATGGCCATGCTCGAGACTAGCGTAATAACTACGAAAACTTGTGGCTGAAGAAGCCTAGGAAGCCGTCGTCGACCTTGTGGAGAGTGCCCTCCTCCAGCATGGCCTAAACCTTAGGCTGAAGAGCCAAGTCCTTTGCCAATCCCTGGCGACAGGATGATTACGTCGCTGGTAGTAGAATTATGGGAGGGAAAGAGCTGATGAACGGGAAGAGGTATCCGGATTGAAGGAAGACTACTGCCCATCTTTCTGCCCCCAAATGTCCCTACCACCTCCATTTTGGTTGTGGGCATCCTCCCACTGGTGGCGTTGTGGGAGAATTACCCCCCCCCCCCCCAGCAGGGTTGTCGCCCTCTTCCTTTCCCCCTACGTACGCCTCACCCTTGACCCTGTCAAATCAGAAAGGGCTGGTTGATTACCCGGTTCAGAATGGATGGAGCAGGATGAGAGTCTCTTCTCCATACTAGCCTCTGAGCCTGCCTATCTGGAATTGACGCTCTTACTTGACTGAAAGTGGAGGCAGACTGCGGTTGTCGGAAGGAAACTTCTATGTTTAGCAGCGAGTCCTGGCTGTCTTTCCTCAACTTCCTCTGTTTGAAATGGAGCAGGTTCCTTTAGTAAGGTATTCCTGAGGTTTTTAATCTCCCTTCACACCTCTTCAGGACCTTGTTCACCTGCTGGTTGGCAGCTTCCTGAGTCGGGGAACTCCACGGCTCCTGCTCATGTCAGGACGATGTTGTTGAGAGCCTTTCTCTTATCTGCGTTGGACACGTCTTGTTGGCTAAGTAGCTAACCGTACCGGTCAATTCAGGAGGCAGCAGGCAGCCTGAAGAGTAGCCATTGCAATGCTTTAAGCCGCAGTCAAAGTAAAGTGATGGGATGCGAAGCTTGGCAGTTTGCTGTGACACCTGGAGTCAATGTCCCCACTGCAGGATCGAGAGGTAAGGGGAAAGGAAGATAAATACAACCTCACATAAGTTTTCCTCTGCCGCAAGAAATTGTAGTCGTCTTACAAGAGGCTCTCTCCGCCCTCAGGGAAGCCTTCCTCGCAGAGACCTGTGTGTCTGCCTTGCCTAGCACTTCCGAGGCTAGGATTGACCAGGGAAACCATAGGCGAGGTGTGATGGCCTGAGGCACACAACAGCTGCCATCGGCTTTCCTCCCCTTGGAAGAAGTGAAAGGTGCATCTCCTATGTTAAACCTGCAAATGCAGCTCAAGACCTGTAAAAAGAGCAAATCCGACTCGCCTTCCTCGGTATCCAGTGCCTTAGGGGTGACTGGTTAGGAAGTGCGCTGTTGGAATCGTCGATTAGGGTCATCCCTCTCCAATACCATACCTTGCAGGTCTCGGGAGGAATCGTAGTCCAAATAAGTTTACCGCTCTTCTCTCGTAGGACGAGACAGAGACAAAGGGGTCCTAGCAGCAGCACTCCTAGGATCCATTGGGAATCTTGAGTCCTTCGTGTCCTTGCGAGTTCTAGGATCCTCTGAAGAACTGGACATGTTTTATGGGACGGCAATCAGATCCTTTCTTTCTCTGAAGTGTGTGCCCTCAGATAAAGGGGAGAGGTGCTAGGTAGTCCCTTCTTCTCCTTCACATCCTCTGTCTGGTCCAACACTGGTTTGGATCTATCCTGGTTTGGAGTGGGCTGTTTGTTTGCTTTTTCCTTCATCCACCTCTGAGGCGAGGGAAAGCGAGAGGTAGTGTTGAAGTCTATTGGTGACAACATATAATTGTCAACCCTGCGAGTACAAGACAGATGGTCACCTTGGGAGGTGTCTTGTCGCCTTAGGTTGCTCCGTCGTCGGTTGTTGAGCCTTTTCAGTACAATGTCTAGCTTATTAAATAAAGGCATGACTCATTGTGGAGTGTATGCCTTCATCCTCTTGAGTGAAGGATCCCTAGTTGTCGCGAAACTCGTCTTTCGTCAGCACATTGGCAAAGCACTAATGTGTGGTACAGAGGCACCTCATATCTGTTTGAGGCACGTCTAGGGTCTTCCTATTCTGGAGAATAGGGATTAGGCAAGGGTTGCCTCGCATGGTTCATAATCTTGCAAGCATGCTCCAGAGAACAAGAGTGCTTAGGAGGCAGTTTCTTTCACTTGTAGGAATGAGGGTCAGGCATCCTTCTGTCTTCATACTCCCCAGAAGAAGTGCGTTCTGGCTATAGCACTTTCCCTTGCTTGTGGTCCTTTACAAGGGGAGCAATCTTGAGGTGCAGATCAGGCGAGTCTTTTGAAGTAGCAGGTTTCCTGATAAAAGGCCGCCTCGGTGGTCTCAGGCCGTGGTCAAGAGACGAAGGTGAACGACTTCAGGGACACGAGCCCAGCGAAGAGAGACTCTTTCCTTTGGGCTTTCAAGGGAGAAGGGCTGATGACTTCTCTTGCAAGAGTAATACACTCTTGTACATAGTCTTTACAATGATCACCACCACCAGCCTCTCCTTGGAAGGAGTACCTTCAAGTCCCAAGGAAGGCCAAAACAATCGGTAAGGTTACGTCCATCTGGAAAGATACAGAATGCTCCCCTCGGGGAAGAGGCCTCCTCGTTTTGCTAGGGAAACGGAAAGGCCTCCTTACCTCGAGGTTTGCTCCAAGGTTAAAGGGTCACCACTCTTACCCAACTGGCCTCCAGAGGAGACCGACCAGGAAGGGCCTTAGGGCAACGCAATGGGGGTTCAGAGGAAAAAGTCGGGACTCAACTTAGAAGAAGACCCCGAAGACGAAGAATCTCTCTTGGACCTTTTTCTGCCTGCCATACATATCTCTCTGCGAGGGTAACCACGCCCAACACTCATCACAGGGGTCCCTGCTTGCAGGAGTATCCTCTGTAGGCAGTGCACTAAAGGTGGGGATCCATTTCCGTGGAGTTCATGAAGTTGCTGCAGCTCTTGAACAACACCCCCATTCATTTTACAAACACTTATCTGCAGGCATCACCATAGAAGATCCAAAATCGTTAACACGCTGAAAAAATTAAGTTAAATTAAGTTTGCCGATAAAAGCCAGTGGGAACGTCTGTCCTCACTGACGGCTGCTATCCGATTGACTACTCTGTGAGCATGCAGGGGGTCCAGCTTCCCCATTCCCAGTTGGTACCTACCAGCCAAAGTTATAAAAGTTTAACTGCCATGTATTCCAGCTTCGCTGTTATCTCGTATGTAAAAGACAAAGGTTTGTATTTGTACCAGAACAAACTTGTTTTAGGTTATTAATACATGTACACTAAAAAGCACACATCGTTTATTTATTAAACATAGTGATGAAATTACATTGATCTCCATAAAAAAAAGATGTCACTCATGTTAAGTGGTAATAATGACAGTAACAATTATCAAACTACATATCATATACAAACATATTTTAACCTACTTTATGTCCAAGTGTGTCATGTAAACACTATTTATGAGAATGATAGCTTAAAGAACAAAATGAATGATCCTGAAATATATATATATTTATTGATAAATAACTTGGTACTGAACTAGTTTCTTTTTTATATAGCAATAGAGGACTGTTTTATGTGACCCATCCATTCAGCAATTTATTGAAGATTAAAATTATGTAAAAAGCAACAGTTGTTATAAGAAAAAGTTATGTCATATTTGACTATAAATCTACAATCTTCATGATAAATCATAATCATCAACATATCATGAGGTAAGTGGTCCTAAACTCCATTAGCTTTTTGAGGTTAATTGCCCCCTCATAAAATACCAGAACGTACTTGCAAAAATTTGGTGAACCAACATTCCCAAACACTGTACTTGCATAGGTACAGTACCTAAAATGTTAAATTGCTTGAAATAGAAATAATGGATTGCAAAGTACCAGAGCATTAGTAAACTATACTCTTGAGATAGGAAAAATTCAAGCATCCTCCTTTACACTAGTGGCACAACCATAGTGCCTCCTGTCTTTTTAATGCCCACTTAGAAAAAAAAAACTTCCAGCATACCTAAATCTCAAATTTCCTACAATGGCTGGAAATCTAATAAAATGGCACTATTCTAATATTGTAGACAGTCAATGTTTAGATAAACTCCGGTATTTTTTAGGCAATTACTAAAATATTCACTGGTAATTTTGTTATTACACATATCAAAAGTCAGTTCTTCAGGTAAAAATAATAAGGTATATATACCAGCAATAATTTCAAAAGGAAAATTATTCAATGCTGTGCAAAATGATCACATGATTGCCAGTGTCTAAAACATATTACAACACATTCAAATGAAATGGTGAAAGCTTTTAATATAAAAGAGCTTTTATAATACAAGATTAATACAATATTGGAATGCTGTGATCATTTGGTTTTCAAATCTAAAGTTATATCTTTGACTGATAGAAAAGGGAATTTACAATATAAGGTTGCCCTCCACTCTACAGTATTTGGAGCCCTTACCCTTCATTTGTTTTCAGTTACAGTAATGAAAGAACTACAATCACCTTTAGCAAGACATCTTAAATAATTATTAAGATGCAAATCATAACCACCTACAGGGGAAAATTTATCCAATATCCTACTGTGTTTGATGGATTACAACATTGTATGTTTATACTCCAATTAGTATATTCACATTTCTTTTGATATTTATAACAATCTGCACTAATTTCCAATGTCACATAGTGTGTTTGCAAAACACATGTAAATTACATTTTCAAACAAATATACAATATAGACCATCTTTTCTATGCATGACCCCTTTGTTCCACTGGTTTACCTTTGGAATAAACCACGCCCATTTAAACTAAGTTGTGCAGTCTTATGGCCACATTTACAAACAAAAAGGTAAAATTCATAACCATACTTTGTTCTTTCCTTTATGAAAAGACTGAATAATAAACATAGAAGAATTACCTGAACAGGAGATTTTGATATAAAAAAAATGTCACTGTCACAATGTTATAAAAACAAGAGTAAAGGTTAGGCTTTTAAAATCTTTGGTCCTTAGGAGTCTTTGGAATAATAAAATAGAAGTTTAAAATAAAGGATTGCTGAGATGGTATGGCATTATATAATACTTGGAAATTTTTTCTTAAGAGTATACACACGCGCACACATACTGGGGCCAAAGTTATTTCCTTTGTTATCTAATACTGAATTTTTAAAATTTGAAAGTGTGTGAACAGAAAACATCTGCTGAACAAACATCAAAATCATAAATCCTGCAAAAGGAATTAACACCATTACATGGATATAACTTTCCTCCCTCCCAAAATATACAAGTTGTGTTAGGATGGCATAAGACTAAAGGAAATACTTAATGCTACATGACACAGTGCACACAGCTACATGGTTAACATGAATGCATCTTTCTTCACACTGTGAGTCTGTAAGTATTGTTTTAAAAACTGTCCTCCTTGGCTTACACACATACACTATATAAACATGTTACGTTAAGGAATGCAGATTTCTCTATATAAGAACATCAACTGCACTCTATTTTGAAAAATGTAATTATCCTTACAATAAAAAAATCTCCACAATAAAAAAGGCTGTATTGGTAACTATAGCAACAGCTTAAAACGCTGTAAATCCAGGATTCAACCAAAACAGCAATTAAATCAGTAAAATATAACGAAACCCAGGTTTATATTTGCCAAGTTTTCATATCACATCAGTACACTAAATATATTTAAATATGCTTCCATACTTCATCATCGGTAAGTGATTATAAGATTGTTTGGATTACCTGTACTTACGGCAGATGGAAGATACATAAGACCCTTTCCAAGTAAAAGTGCGAAGGGATTTAAATATTAAATCATTGAAAATCATAAATTAGAGTCCAAGGTGAATTCTAACATTACAAGAATACAAAAAACATGGAATATTTTTGACATAATGTAAATAATATTTAGTGAATTAATGCTTCTTGATAAATAGATAATCATGAAATGGAATAGACCAAAAAGCTAAAACTGGATAGTGCCTTGGTGTTCATATGACAAAATCATTTCAAACTTAAAAAAAATAAAAAAGAAGACATGAATAAAAAAATCATGTCCTCTCCAACCTGAGAGCCAAGACTTTGTTTTTAGTAACAGTACAACCATATAAACTATAAACAAAAGGAAAAAAAAAAAAAAAGTCCTCATATACCCATATGAATGTGTGGGAGCTCAAAATGAGCAACTGTAGTGTATGGGCATTTCTTTTAATGCTAAGTTCATATACAATTCTTGTACCACGATATGGATAAAAATCAAATGACAAGAATATGAAAAAGCTTATAGAACGTCATTTTGTTTCTTTCATAAATGCATGAATAAAGGAATGATGATAGAGATTTTAGGCATAGTGCCTTATAGTGAACACAAAAGTCAGTAATAAAATGTTTTTACCTTATTAAAAATGTCAACTTTATTTTAAAGAAAATATAAATGGTGTCACTACCAATATGATGATTCTATGAAACATACATGAGTTGTATTCTAATGAAATAGCTGTGTTTTCTACATGAGTGTATCAGGTGGATTTGCAAAGTCCATGATGACCTGCTTTATCCTTTGTAAAGTATCCAGTGTTCCGTTCCTCCAGTCATTGTAAGACATTTTCAGAGCACCACAATTCTCATCACAATTATGTCTCCTACCAGCAAGACCATTCCATTATTTTCTATGTTTTGAAATGTCAATAAAACACTTAATGAATACATCAAAACTGCCTCACTATAAATAATTCCACTGTACTTTTTCCCACATGCCTTATCCAGTATAACAGATTATCATCATAAACTCACTAAGGCCTAACTTCAGAGTCAACAGTAGACTGGGCTCCTATCCAGGCCATGCAACAATAACAACAACAAAATGTTGTCAAAAAGTCAGTCTGTCAGCCAACCTCTTCAGCGATTATCACTTTGACACTTTTCAATCATAACAAGGGTATTTCTATTGTAAATACAAAATTTCTATTGCCACCTTCTTCACCCTTCCTTGGAACATCAGTCTTTTAACTTCCAACATTTGACTGTACACTGTAGTTCTTTGATTAATTCATGGTTGTGAGAACTCGTGACCACTTGCATACCATATCCAATTCCATACTATAACCAATCAATCTGAACTGAAACCTACTTCTAATAAAAAAATGAACTAAATCCTACCCTAGACCTTTCTACATCTAAACACTATCTAAAGCTTCAGTATCCAGGCTTTTAGACCGATGATACCTCGTCTCTAATGATTACCTAAAACTTGAGCCTTAAATTGTCGTGTGATATGAGTTTTTTTTTTTTTATTTATTTTAGTTGATCTACCCTAAAAACTAACCTGTCTGACATGACACACAATAGTAAGAAAACTGGATAGGTATTGGGCCAAATTAATGTTGTTCTTTACGTTGGGGACAGAGTACAAGGGGACACGTTGGCAGCACTGAGGAAGGCCGAGTATAGAGCCCCACAGGGTGGCCACTTATACCAATATTATCACAAGGTCACTCCAGTGGTGGGGCTGAAGCTGAAATGATACAAGAAAAAGTCAGCAAGTGAACATGGTAAATTTATATATATATTCTGAATACTGTACAGTAAAATATCCATCATACCACTACTGTAATTCTCCATCTTGTAATAACCACATGCATTAACATCATAAACTGCTACAGAGATAGGGAGGTGGTTTCCAAAATTTCTAAATATTATCCAAACGAGTGTACAAATAATGAACAAACAAGAACGCTATGAGTTGTAATAATAGTCTTTATATTTAATTGATATACCCTATTTCACACATCTCAAGACAAGCCAACATACATACAAATAGGTCAAAATGGGCAAACTATATAATGGTAGAGTAAAAGCTAACAGCTGCAATAAGAATATTCCTAATTTTATCCAGTTAAAGCAAACTAATTTGTTTGAAATCATTAATCTAATTTACAATATGAACAGTCTTTAATTCATGATATGATTCAATTCAGTTACATAAATTAAAAAGCATATGGTTTATTCAGTATTACACTGACCAATACCAGAGATTTATTAGACCCAGTAGGCACTATGAAGCATAGCCTTTAAGTGTATATTCAATAGGTATTGTCCGTTTTTGAAAGGGGCCTGATAGCTACTCAAAAACTTTAGAGAAAATCCATTATATATCAATACAGAATGGAATTTTGATAGCAAAATTTGTTATTTCTATACTTGCCTAATATTTTTATTTCTTCTCGAAGCTCGTCGGCTTGTATAGATATTTATTGCACCCCAAAAAAACTATAAAACATTGTTTTTATTTTAATTTCCTTTCAATAGATTTAGGCCTTTAGTATAATATTAAGACAATCTAGCAGCTAATGGCAATAACCATGGATTAGATATGCCATACTATCTTTAGTCTTTCATTCTCTAAGTTGAAAGTAATCCCCCTTCCTCTTGATGCCACTAGTGGGGAGGAGGGTTGGCATGTGTATAAATATCAGGTGATTATCAAAATTGTTAATTTATATGAACCTCCTTCGATGTTCATATTGCTAAATCCTACACACTGATGGAGGTGGGTTGTCAGTGAAGGAAAGAGATAGGACCTTTATGTCAAGAGTAATTAACCCCTTGAGAGAAGATTTGTTTGGTTATCTCAGTGTTGTCATGTGTATGAGGACAGAGGAGAATATGTAAAAAGAATAGGCCAGACTATCCATTGTATGTGTAGGGAAATGAAAAATGAAATGTAACCAGAGAGAAAGATCCAATGTAGCACTGTCTGGCCATGCAAAGGACACCACAACTCTCCGAATTGATCTCTTAAATACCACTTAATTACTTAAATCACTTTATATAATTTATCAAATACTGTTTCCCAAATGAATAATTTAATCCCAAAGTCAATTAACTCTACTCAGTAAAATAAACCAACTGTTACCACATCACTAGCAGCCACTATAGTTCTTAGAACCCAGCATCTTAATAAGAAAACCAGGATGCTTTATAATAATATTTAGCAAATACTGACTTGGTACACCTCTAGTTTGCTGATAAAAGCCTTTCAAAAGACAGATCCCAGCAAAAAATTGATATGTGGCTTTACTTCCAATATCATAAACCCTAACTTTCAAGTCTTTCATCAGACTTGGATGCAACTCCTTCTGAGGTTCAGTGTTCAAAAAAAAAACAAAAAAAAAAAAAGCACCGCATTTTCGGACAGCGAACTACTTAAAATCCTATTCCCTCTAAAAAAATAAAAAACATCCCTAATAGCTAAAGTAGATAATACTTAGCAGTTTTCTTAGGACAAAGAAACCCATTTTTTATGTAAATGTACTTACTGGGTTACTTTCCTTGTTGGAGCCCTAGGGTTTATAGCATCCTACTTTTCCAACTAGGGTTAGCTTTAATGATAAGACTGGTTTGAAAAGTGGGTCAGATAAAGTTAGAATTTTTGCCTTGGCTTGAAAACTCACAGACCACCTCAGATTGCACTAAAGCAAGAAAGGCTAACAAGAGTTTCTGAAGCTTACCACTATCAAAGCTTTATTCTTTAAAAATTGGAGTGTCATTATTGTCATCATACCCACTACAATCAACTATTTTAGTCTTCCTGGATTTTACCCGAAATAGGAGTTAAGTTTTCTTTTATGAAATTTTGATTTCATCAGCAACTATTTGAAAATATTTTTCCATAAGAGGAACAATAAAGCCCTTACATTTCTTACACCAATTTTCTAAATAACATTACTGCCCCGACATGAATTTCTAAGAATGTGGATCATGATCACCTAGGAATAATTCCCTTGAATAGTCTATGAAGTAATTACTAAAAAGTCCAGAAATCACTAATAATCTAAACTCTTAACAATCTGTAGACAGAACAAACACACACTCAACCTGATAGCATTGGATTGTTGCAGAGACAAAGACAAAAGACGGTACAGAGTACTCAAGACGTGGTCATTGCCATTAGCTGTTAAGATTGTCTCGATAATATAATAGAGGCCTAAGCCTACTGAAATTAAAGAAAAATTTTTTTTTTTATCTTGGGGGTAGTAGTAAACTTCTATGCAAGCTGAGCTGTGAGAGAGAGAAGCAACATGAACATCGGTGGAGGTTTACAAAAATAATAAGTACATTACTAATATGAATTATGTACATATTGAAAACTATTCTAGACAATTACATTCTCACATCATTTATTACACAGCTTCTACAATTGCAAGGAAAAAATATACTAGGCACACAATTTACACTTTAAAAATCAACAGCACTCATACATGAATAATAAGCATGAAAATATGAAGAAAAAATCTTAAATAAAACTATTTTGAATAGAAATAAAACTTTTACATTTCAATGGTAAATATTGAATATTTTATGTACTAACACAAGTATCTAATCTGAATTTTCCATAAAATAAACTAATGTAATATAGAATAAAACCAAACTTATGTTTCTTATAAAGTCAATGCACAAAATTTTTATCAGTAATAAAAAAAAACAAAAAAAAAGATAAAATGGGTAGGTGCTTATTTGCGAGTGCATGAACAGAGACTACAACTAAAACGGGAAGGATATATCTATTACATAAAAGTACAAATTCTAAAAAAAGGAAATTGCAATTACAAATTTAATTTTAAACTTAAAAATAGATATATCCTCCTTATAACTTAGCAAGCAAGGTGCAACACAAGCACAACGTACCTTACACTATACAGCAGAATTCTCGTGTCGTCTGCCGCCTGCAATATGTTAACACATAGCAATTGAAGTTTAATGGGACAAAACAACCGACCACCAGTGCATTGTCTTTGCAAAAGTGATCAAACAAATTTAGGTCTAGTATACTAAAAGTGATAATAATAAATTTGACTTTAGTCTCAAACAACAAAATGCTCTAAGAAGTTTGTTATATGTCAAAGAAAATTCAACTCCTTATTTGATTAGAATATTAAAGGAGGTAGACATTTTTTTATATCTTATTCAGTAAGCCATTCCAGACAGGACAATACTAAAAAAACTAAAGCAAACAGAATAACTCAAAAATGTAACAAGTTATTAGAAGATATCAGAGCATTTTTAATCTAAACTGTTTCCACCAAGTTAACCTGACAATTAGGTTTTTTTTTTTATTCGAGTTGATCAAAAGATGAAATGAAGTGCACATATTTAATAAGGAACATTTTAGAAACATCTAGCAAGATTATTTTTGTGTAATCGTGATGACACAATTGATTTTATGAAAGAATACAGTATCAACACCAACGACTTCCATTTAATAATGCTACAAAATTTTCTTTCCAATATCTCTTACCTCTTTTTTCATAAATCTGAAGCTTCCACATTACTACTCTGACTACGTATTTATTAATGCATCGATAAGTACCTTACCCTAGCATACAGTAATTATAATTGAAAGCCCACTAAATCCTGAATTATAAAACCATACTGTCTTTCATAATTAGATTCTGCTTTTAATAACAAATGTAAGCCACTAGATAATACTTCTACTCTTGTTTCTATTATTATTACCTAACCTATTTCAAATGATACTGCTAATCACTTTTATATACTAGAGTACTGTATATCAGTTGGTTTCAAAAACTGTGGAATATTCATAAATTCTAAGATGTAGCAGGCTACAAACACCTCTTTACGCTTGCAAAATGGCACTCCGAATAATATTACTACTTTACATAGTTCAACTTGTAATCTACAAACACATTTTTCATAAAATTTAATAGACTAGGTTAATAGTATTTCTTGTTATATTTATGTAGTTTAAAAAATAATGAAATAGTAAAATATCTCACATTAAACAATTCATTGCGAACAAAAAGAAAAATAACTAAAAGATATCTGTTGGTAGAATCAAAAGATTGTTCAAAATGTTACGATTGTACATAACTTGTCTAAAGTTTCTGAGAGAAACTATTGAAAATACCTTATTCACATTAATGAATAAGAAAGAATTCTCCTCTTATTAAATTATAACCAAATTGAAAAGCCAACTTGATTCAATATATAAAGGAGTCCTTTTACAAAAAACTATAGCATGATATTAAACTCTTATCCCACACCAATCTAAATTAAATCCAGCAAATATTTAGGATATACTATGAGTGCAGTATAGCCATCAGGAATTGTTAAGGAAGTTTAAACACACTGTGTTCATACTTTCCTTGGAATACTATACACACAAACCATGCAAATAATTTTTTCATATGACAACAAAATTATGATTAATCATGAAAGAAGTTAATTATTCTAACACTGTAAACAACAAACTAAATGTCAACAAATTTCATGTCTTGAAGTACTGTACATGTATTTGTCTTTATTGTAAATATAAAAGTAAAGTATGGTCTAGCTGAATCAACTATTAATAATAAAGAAAAATAATAATGAAGCAAAATATTAATAGAAATAAAACATCAATAATAATATCATTACCTTCTGGTGACACTATTCAAGTGCCACACTCAAATACCAAATTATCATACTCGTGCTTTATCCTACTACATTCATAATGCATCTAATAATTACCAAGCTGTAAGTAATAAAAAGAAAAATCCTTATCTACTGATAATAAGGAAGCTGTATTATAGAAACAAAAGCCATATAAAAAAGGAAGCTAATAGATAAAACATCTATAACTTACAGTTTGTTTTAGTGTCTGCTGATGGAAGCTTTATTTTTTTCCTATCACAAAGTAAAATCACAAGTCAAAATACAAAGAAGACATGACAATAAGAAAACCAAAGTATCTAAAGTGTATGAAATACAGTGGTTTGCTCAATAAATAAGTTACAGTATACATGTGGGAAATTGCCATAATAAATGGAATAAATATTGTGAACAATTAATATAACAGTGCATCACATAAAATCAACCCTAATAACCAAGTCAAAATGCTGTACCCCAAGTGAAATTACCCTATTAATCCCACATACTGAACTCTGCATATTGATACTACCAGAAATAATTTAATGTAACCTCCAAAAATGTGTTGTTCAACCAATTACTTGAAAACTGGATAGCCTACTAACTCAAAAGAAAAAAACGTCTTTATTAACACATTCAAAAAAGGTCTGGAGAATGTGTCCAGTAATATAGAACACATAGGCTTGCAAACAACAAAACATCTTTATAAATACTTAAAACTTTTTCTTTTAAGAAAATGGTAGACATGAATGAAATAAATAGGCATATAAACTGTCCAAAGAAGGCTTTACAGTATTGAAAAGTTTGATATTCACTTTATGGTGGCCCTTAAATCCTCATACATGGCTTCCCGAACACCTGGCAGTTCCTTAATCAGAAGGAAATACTGATAATGCAAGACTATACTGACAAATTTTAAATCCAACAAGAACAATTTAAAGGCTAAAGAAACATTTGAAGCACAAAAATCTAGAGGAACTAGATCAAGCTGCTTTTACTAAAGTCAAGTAATTATGACTGAAAACCAGATTTGAAATTATCCAGAGAAAATAAACATTACTAAAGAGATGGAAGCCTTAAGATACAACTCTTAAAGCTAATTCCAAAACAGAAGAAATAAAGTAAACATCTCAACACTCTAATAGACATTTCAGTGACACTGACTATTATAAAGCAATAATACAATGCATTATGCATGACTCAATTTCACTTTATCTGTGTCACTAGTGTGACGAGGATGGCACCGATGAAAGTGAGAAAAGGAATAATATTAGCAAATGGTCACCAAAGTATTTAATGTGTGGATTCTTTGGTGTTTAAATTATGAAATAGATGACCTACATAATAGTGAAAAAGTGACACCATTAGAACTCATATTCTGATGAAGTACTGCCTGACTCCTAGAGGAAGAGGAAGAAAAGAAACCCTAATACAGGACTCATTAACAGAAAGCTTAAATAGAGGTGAGTAGACCAATGAAAAATATTTCAAGAATAGAAAATACTGCCACTAACACATCCATCTTCACACCAAACGATGCAAAATCTGGCATCTATTTTCTTCAATCTAAGTCCATCAGAAAGTAAAACCCAAGTCTGTACTATTTCAGGAATATAAAGGCCAAGTCTCAAGAATTAAAAACGAGCGAACAACCCAATCAGGAGATAAATAATAACCAAAATTTTGTATAAAATTATAAGGTAAATTAAAGAGTATGTCACATTGTTTGCAAAGCTTCACAAAATGTTGGTTTCAATTTTTTTCCAGTAGCCAGTAAAACAGATGAGCACTATCATAACTGATATTTCAATCATCTGATCTCACCTTTCTCTATCATAGTGTAAAAAAAATGACATAATATATCAAAGACATGACAGTGAATAGTCTAAATACAAAAGTCATAGAGAAGCTTACAATGAAAACATTCCAATTAAAGTACATAATTCATGCACCTGCGAAAAATTAACGACTGATTTACACATGCATATATTTGAAGCAGTCTTTGTGAATAAATCTTATGGTTTTACAGCCTTTTTCATACAAAACCATTAATTATATGTTATATGTATATATTTTGTCCAGTGTTCCCCGTTTCAGAAGTTTGGTCTGTCAGACAAAATTTGGTAGTTTCACGATACAGTATATGCGCATGGTAGTAGACCACCAGGTGTCACTAGATCATCTACCTCACTTTTTGTTTGAACTCTGAGGAAGCTAGATTTGTGGGATAGAGTGGGCGGGCAGCACCCTGACTGATCCTCTATCATGACTACAAACATTAATGACTGCAATATCATTATGAATATCTTCACAACTATTTGTCCATTGAGATTAAACATGACATGGCTTCTCTACTCTATTCTGTCATGTTGACGACTATGTCTTTAGAATAAAAGTACTTTTCTAACTGACTGTCCCCCTTTCATTGACTGGTATAGGTTTTTTTAGTTTAGGCTAGCCTAAAGTTAGCATGGGCCCTTGCTATCCATATCGAAACCTATAAATCTCTTTTCCAGCTTCTGGACCCCACATATCTCCAATTCCTTGTTAATGGTACAAGTTTCTCAACATATTCTTCAATGAATCTTACTACTTTAAATTACCACCTCTTGAAAAGAAAATAATATTCCTTCTCTCAGTGCTAATGCTTCTGCTGTACATACTAGCACAGACATATATTCCTCATGAGTGATTACTCTCTCTAATAGACATTTATCATTAGTTTAGATATCGCTATTTCATTCATGATACGTCTACTCTTATCCTTATTGATCTCTTAGGGATATAAAATAGGAAAAAAGGTAGTACTATATGTATCACATTGTCCGACATGTAAAGAAAATAAATGTGTGCAGAGAATATGACAGACTACTTTATATACGAGTGGGCAGAGGGAAGGTGTAGTATTTAGAATCAGGGGTTCTGCATCCTACAATCTGACTAGTATTAGTATAGCCTTAGTTCCTATAGGGTCTGGTACTTGTAAAAGGAAGATATGAACAATGAAT
This sequence comes from Palaemon carinicauda, assembly GCF_036898095.1. Lineage (NCBI taxonomy): Eukaryota > Metazoa > Arthropoda > Malacostraca > Decapoda > Palaemonidae > Palaemon > Palaemon carinicauda. The sequence goes on along the minus strand of NC_090738.1, from coordinate 129,226,950 downwards.
TAGTAATACAGTACTATACTGGAATAATAGCCCTCTGTAAGAAGCCAATTAGGGAAATATTGAACATAACTGTTAACAGCACAAATTGTTCATTAAAAGTGAAGTACTGTACATAAGACAAAATCACAGATCCAGATATCTTGCGTCGTGAAATTACCTTCTATCTGACAGACAAGAGACTTGCGAGTCTGAGAACATTTTGGACAAGAATATAAACATATACTGTAGCCTACATGATTAATGGGGTTGTGGTGAAAAAAAATCATTTATGACACCTACTGAAGCTTCATAACAGGAGTGTTAGGATCATTTTGATGGGGGAAAACGGTCAAGGATCATAGTCAACCATCTACGCCTTAAAAGTGGGAGATATTAAGACAGTAAGATAGAAACAGCACATAAGGCCGATATTAGAACAATAATTCACGTTTAGTTTTCATAATACTGTCGATAAGTAAGAAATCAGTATTCAAATATATGATAAAATTTGTAACCGATTTATTTTGGTTTATCTACTGTCAAAAAACAACAAAAACATAAAAATTGAATGCCAGTAAATTGGGACAACTACTAACCTCATTCTCTTAAATTTGACAGAGAAGTAAAGGGTTTATGATAAATTTTGGCAAATAGAATATTGTACCAATAAAATTAGCTTTTAAAACAGTCAGAGTACGGTACCACCCTGATTACAGTTACTGTACTAAATAAATTAGCAACACCATAATTTACTACAAAAATATTTTTTAAAGAGCTAAGGAGCAACATGGGGAAGGAAAAATCAAACATATGCAGGTGTTCCTTTGCAATGGCAATTCTAAAAGCTTCAATGTTCGTCAAAAGCAATAAGTCAATAAGTGGATAGCAACGGCAGTACATTAACAAAAAAAGGTAGAAATGAACAAATACTATCACTAAGAAAAGCTTAATCAAATAAAGGAGGACATGCCACATAAATATTGATGACATGCAACATGCATTGAAGAACAAATGATAAAAGCCAATCTACCTGGAGAGGAAACTCGGCATATCACCCCAGCCATACAGAAGCAGCACTTCCAACTAATAAACAAAACAAATTATTACTTTGTCGAAAGTTTGAAAAGCCTTGGACTATTTAAAATTCACAAATGGTGGGATTTAATTGATTTTTTAATGATGAAAAAATGATAATTCTGTGTATCCACAGTGTATCAGCACCTTTGGGAGTGAGCCACTTTTTGTCCATATCCAGACTTATAAGGGAATGTGGGAATATGAAAAAATCAAGTGTAAATCTAGGATGATTTTATGTTTTGCTTGGTACAATTGTATAATTGTGTGCTTTTTATTTTTATCAAATGTTAATTAATTCCTATTTTCTATGGATTACATGCGTTAAGTATTAATGTGTATTTGCATAGACTTGGACAATGTTAGGCCATGATTCCGGGGTAACCTAACAGCGCTAGGCTAGGTTACTCCCTGACTTTATACACACACTTCTTGGAGCCGTTAGTTAGGATATGGGAGGGATTATTTTAGCAATATTGCAGAGCTTGAAGAAAAGACTAAAATGTCTTAAGTGTTTCTCAACAGCCCCTCAGTAGTTTTTGGGGTCAGGCATGCTGTTAGGCAATATAATCTGGTAGCAGAGATTCCTATAGAGTAACCCACTAATAACAGCAATGCCATATGATTTGTAGCCTGAAACTATTAAAATTAATTTACTTCATAAATTAAAATCAAAATAATTATCGGCAAAATGCCCATCTGGTAAAAACCACTAAGATAATTAGGGCATTCTGTATACACAACTGGGATAATCAAAAGCATTTACTGCATATAACTACATCTAAGCTAGAGATTTGGAAGGTGCAGATAGTAGCGGGTGGAAACAAATTTAAAATACCGATTCTAATCAGACAGTTCACATAAACAGCTAAAGATGCTCGCTGAGATGTCTCATTGGAATCTGTGAGTTTCAAATAAAGTTTCAGCCTGCTCTGTCTAGCCATATCGTCGCCTTTGTGGATAGGAGCCTAACTAATATTACACTGGATCGTCATATTGTTTGTTTGATCTTACGCCTTAATGAATAAAAAACTTGTATAAGACATTGTAAATGTTTTCATGACTTTTCTTCCCTTAAGAAGGCATTTAGACAGTATATTAATAAGATACATCATGAGAGGGAAAATAACAAAAACCATCCTTGTCAGATAAATTTCATGCTAATCTAAATTTGTAATGAAAGATAAGCATAGGTTGATTCGTTACTATGTCTACTTCAAAATATGAAGATTGATTTAAACACAAAATCTCTTCAATATTAACACAATTCAATCATTAATATTTAATTGATATAGTCTCACAATGATAACCAGTCTGCAAAAAGAAACTGTTTGTAAAGAGGGAATAGTGCAAGTTAAACTTGTTGAAAATTGTGCTGCAACACCACAATGCATAATTGTATTCAGTGTCAGTTGAAAAAACATGTAAAGTTCAAAATTTCTTTATAGATGTTCATCAACTCTTGGTATCTTATTCTTTCCATTTAAATATGGAAGTTCTTCGCTGTAACTTTATCCTTTACCAAAACATTCCAAAGTATAAATGCAGAAATGAAAAGGTAGTTTGGTGCTAGTGACAGTTTTAAGTGTAGTAACATGTGAATTAAAAGGAACCTCAATGATGCTATGAGTTGCAACATAAATATCCTTTCCGAGGCTCTGACAGCTCAAGAGAAATAGGAGCAAAGTAAACCCTGCATCTGGTCCCGCCATTTATTCAGAGCAATAATCTTTGCACAATGCCTCGAGGAAGCACTTGAGCAGAAGGTAAGATTCTCAGGCAAGAGCATACTTATCGTTATGCGATCGGCGCTTGAGAAGTTCAATGTAGTGCTGCTTGGCAGGGATTTTTAGGGTGTGGTGTAGAGAATAATGAAGTGTACATTGTTCATCTTTAGGCTTGACACCCTACTATAAGTTCGTCTACCTTATACATATATTTTAATTACTGAATTCCAAGTGTCTCATTAGTCTGTTTGATAGATTCAATGGATCAATTTTCCCTTTGATCCCTTCCTAAATAGCTATCTAACCTTTTTAAATTTATTTTGCTTTAATTTTCCCCGCTTCAATTAAGAGTAAACCCTTTAGGGAAGCTCTATGAGCTTATAAAATCAACTCTCGTAATCTCATTGAACCAGTTCTAAAATATCAACTTGAATAAAAATAAGTTAGCATAAAGTTTACTACTAGAGGCCTCCATCAAATCACAACTGACAGAACACATGCAATGTTTTACAGTATATATCTACAGCAGGGTACTGTATGAAAAGGAAACTATGAGCGATAGAAGTTACCTTCCTTAACATCTCTTAAATCACCCATCAAGTTCATTTCATTATAAGAAAAACTGTGAGCCTAAGTTCTACTTTTTAACATATCAAAAGATATCTGTATCAAAGACCTCCCCTTACTAAGTTTTTTACTTGAATAGCAACTCATTTAACATTATTTTTCATCTGTACATATGCTTTCCTTAACATACGCAGTATTTGCTCACAAGAACACTTCATTACCTAATATTTTTCCCACATTTCCTAACATTTCTATATAGTAAAGTATTTGATAATTATAAAGGTGTAACTTAAGTCATTTCTTTTGTCTTAAAATTGTCTCTTAATGACACATAGATAATATAGCATTCTATATACAGTTCAAAAGACACTTGCTGGGATCGCATAGGTTATTCAGCGCCTGGGTGAAATGGGGGTGGGGTGAGACTTCCTCAGCTACACTACTAGGAATAACTTGAAAGAGGTTGCACTCTAAGCAGGAAGACATAAAAGGGTATGCTGCACAAATCCCTAAGTAATGTACCAGGCACCACATGAGGTGCACTGAGGGCACTAATCCACCTCAAATACCTTCTATCTAATCTATAGCTATAGTAAATAATCAAGCTCATGAAACAGTCCTATGCAATCAATTTCTTCCATAAAAGCAGTTTGAAATATAGTTCCCATGATTCTCAAACTAAATTAAAGTCTAACTAACTGGGTAAAAATCCTGTTGTAATTGGCTCATTCCAGAACAACTACAGATTAAAATCATAGATTTGTATTTACTGTTATATTTCAAAGAACTTTAATTGCAGAACTTACTTAAAAGCTTCTGGGTCATCATCCTTCATTCAATATCGATATCATGACCATCAGTGCCAGCAACAACAGTACAAGACACATGCAAAAACTAATCTAATGCTTTCGAACAAAAATTGTTGCAAATGTTCCTGATATACATAGCAAAGCAATCAAAATGATAGCAAAAAGCTGCAAAGGTGAAAAGTCATGCATGCCATTTCAGGCCTTCATTCTTTACAGCCTGGACATACCAGTTCAGTGAATGATATAATACGGACCGCGAAATATGATCGAGGCTAGCCACAAGGATAAAACTGCAAAAGTTAAGGTAATACTGTACTACTAACCTTTAGGCCTATTATAGTGCCCTCGACCCTCCCCATAACCATGCCTGGTTGGACCAGCCCGTGAGCTGGGGGCAATGGAACTTCCTGGAGTCGAAGGTTGTCTGGGATTTCCAGGGTAAGGAGGAGGGGGGTCATCACTGTATGCCCTGCTTGAACGTTTGGGTGCAGCAGCTTTTGGACGTTCTCCTTCTCTACTCGCTACTGGTCTAGACGGACCTGGCTGGTTATGATGGTGGTGGTGATGGTGATGACTTGGACCAGGAAGTTGATTGGCACTTGGGCCTGGTCCCTGTCGGTGTCGCTGGTTAAAAATAAAAAAATACATCAATAAATATCTAATACAACAGAGAGAATATCTAATATGATCCACAAAAAAAAAAAAAACATATATCAATAATCACTTTAAATAAATGAAGTATTGCAAGCTAAACTCAGCAACGGCACTTTGTTTTCAAAAATAAGAAAATACAATTTCAGCATTTCTATTTGAAAAAGATAGGAAATCATATTTTAAAAGCAAGTGATATTTCTTAATGAGGCCTAAACTAAAGCAAAGCATTAATTTTTGGAGCTAGTATACTGTGTCAACTTTAACAATTAGAACTAAGACAAATTTTCTTAAAGCTGGTATTTAATAGCACGAGGGACAAAACATAGTCGATAACCTTCTTCTCCAAACATGAAAATACAATGCATCTACATTCATTTTCAAACTACTGCCATTTCTATGAACCTTCCTGATGTTGTCATTGCTGCTTCTCTAAAAGCTTGGTTTAATCAACATTTACCCATAGAATTTTTAAACATTTTTCAAATTTCCCATTTTCTTTCTTTCAATAGACATGTCTCTAATAAAGTAATGAAATATTCTAGCAGTTAATGGTATGAGATAACACCAGTCTGTTTTTATAGTTCCTCTGTTGAATCCATTTGGTAGAGACCTCCTTTAGATTGTTGCAATTTCAGGGCGTTTAAGATGTCTTCCTCTGGATTTGTTTGTGTGGAATATTAGAGAGAACTGTCTCTGAGCAATTATGATTTACATTCACTTTGTATCTCGTATCGGGGACAATACTGTGATTTGAATAACCATTGTAAGGATGTGAATGCCAGTGTACATTTCTTGGAAATGTATGTTTCAATGGTTACCGATCAAATTAAAAGTTCAAAGTGCAAAAGGAAGCTTGCTTTTAGTTCAGTGGGAAATACACAGAGGATAAGGCTAGTCGAATATGGCAAGGACAATGACAAATGGCATACCAGCACCGTTATCCAAGACGACACTTAACCAAGTTTTGATAGTGATGAACTTCAAAAGTTCTGAGCATTTCTAGCTTCATTTGTTAAACATTAAAAGACCAGCGAGTCTTCATTTAAAAGCAGAAATTTAGATCCTATTGCATGCAATACTTACTTTAACTCTTCTCAAAGTATTGACAGGCCTGCGTAATGTTTCCGTTATGGACCTTGCTGGTGGTTTCCGTGGATTGCTGGATGGTGTGTGCACAGCACAGCATTTGATGAATACACCCATGAAGACAACAAAACCTACTCCAAGGAGTAGAACGCCATACCAATATTGCTGAAATTTAAATATCATTAGCACTTTTTCAATAGAATTATAAATCATAACACTTGCATGTGCCCTATAATAATTAAATAAATTTGTAAACTGACTACCTATCTGAAGGCAAGTGACCTTAACTGTAATCGATAAGAAGTCCAAATGAAAATTCACAAACACTAAAAAAGTCATTTATTGCATTAACCCTATTTCTCTTCCACTACAATACAGAACTATACTCTAAAGTTTGTTAGTTCCTAAAATGGAATAAAAGTAATGGGCCAGAAACAAAATTACACAAATTCCACATTTCTAAAATGAAAAACTAACATGAAATTGCAAAACAGTCATAGGATAAACATTACCAGCATTAAAACACTCACAAAAAAAAAACAATTACAGTACAGTATTTGTAAAAACTCAATTCATCATTCATAAATGAATGTACAGAACTGTAGTATTGTATACCATATCAATCTATGTTAAATGAAAACAAATTAAATCAATATCACTTCCATAAATGAAAGAAATTTTGACTTGAGAAACTAGGGAAAAATAAGTAGCAAACAAGATAAATTTGAAATTAACATACTTAAAATGAACATTCAAAATTACCGACAAAAAGTTATTGAAATGAGGTTTTCAAAAAAAAAAAAAAAATATGTACATGTACATTATGTTCATACAAACCAGTGAAATCACAGAATGCTTTATACCTAACTCTCCAAAAGAAACCCAATGTGCAAACCTCCGGCTAATTATCCTTCAGTGAACTATGTGTGGGGAAGCGAGGTTGGTACCCAACAATTAGGATTAATGAATTGATATAAAAAGGAGAAGGGGAACCGCTCTCAGAAGAAGTTATCGGCGAACTGAGACCAGCCTTCTTCGGTGACCGCTTCGATGCCTTCTTCTTCTTAGTGCCGTGCAACGTCCATTGAAGTTCCGGCCAGGACTCACACTCCGGACACGTGGAGTCCAGCGAACACACACTGCCTCGACACGTGGTGCACAACGCGTGCGGATCGATGTTAACTTTAGATAGCCATGCCCCGCATGACTTCCCGGCCTTGGCACCAGAACAACGGCGTTGGGATTCCATGAGGATAATCACAAGCAACACAAGTAAGGGATAGGAACGGGAAAACACAAAGGGAACACGTGGAACACAATGGTGGGTCAGACGGGATGTGAGAGAGAGCGGCAAGATGTGAACTACGCCGCGACCAGATGCTTACTAACGCCAACGACCCAGTAGCGCAGACCCCGGGTCGCCTCAGGGCACGTATTCCTTCGCCATGGAGGGATCCGACAAAGGAAAACGGAGATAGGGGGAACTGCGCAAAATTCTTGGTTGGATAGGGAGAAGATCCCAGCTACTCCTGAGAAAGTAGTTCGAGGTAAGTACTCAGTGTTGGAACAACTTTGTTTTTAATCTGTTCTCAATAACACTCTATCATAAAATGTTTGAAGATATTTAGGATGAGAGAGAGAGAGAGAGAGAGAGAGAGAGAGAGAGAGAGAGAGAGAGAGAGAGAGAGAGAGAGAGAGAGAGAGAGAACCATCAATCTAGGATTGGTTAAACAATTTGCAAAGCAAAGTTTATATTCAACCAAGAATTAAGTACAATAAAGGTTGCAACTTGGTAAAGGGAGTGAACTGACGGTATATCACTCACAAAAAAGAGAGAGAGAGAGAGAGAGAGAGAGAGAGAGAGAGAGAGAGAGAGAGAGAGAGAGAGAGAGAGAGAGAGAGGAGGCTACCTTGGACAGTCATGCCTCTTTATAACTTCCATTATACACGAGGAAAATTTGGCCTCAATAAGTTTACAAAAAAGGACTTAAAGAGTAACACCATAAATATAAAATTCAGAGTAAATACTCTACTTGTCTAGTGCCAGCATGGAAAATAGTGGCGAGTTATAGATCTAAATTTTAAAGGTCGAGTACAGATTTGTGAAAGGTCATCCTATGTGATATAAAACAAACCCTAAAAATAACCTGATGAAGTCAGTACAAATAGATTTGTGAACTGGGTCCATTTGGCCCAGTGCAGAGACAGAGAATGGAAGTCAGTATGGAGTCGTATTCCTTGACAACATGAAAATGTCTTTGTATTTGGAGGAAAGGCAAGAGAATACCGAACAGAAATCTAGAGGACAGTATAAACAAATCAAGATCTGACTGCCATCATAAAGTAAAAGACACAGATAGCAAAGGTGATGAAATCAAAGGCAAAACAGGGACCAATGATTAGAATGAGATATGTCCTTCACTAACTGCAAGGAGGAAAGCACTGGCAAAAGTGACAAACTAGTTAATAGTATCCAGGACAGTACCCAGATCTACTCTGTGCTGAAAGAAGACCATGGGGAGGGCAGTTCTATATCCCTTAATTGCAAACAAAAACAACTTGATTCTTAAAATACCAAAATTATCAACTAATACACTAATAAAGGTTTCAAAGCTTGGAAGACTCTTCGTTTCCTTGACAGAGGGTAACAACAGCGGACGGGGTGACCTCTCGAAAAACCTCACCTCAAAAAATACACTGGATTAGTTAGCGCATGAACTAGGATGCACTTCTGCATGAGCTTACAAGAAATCAAAATGAAGCTACATCAGGCATCCTCCAAGTTTGACAAGGCCAAAAACTTCCCTGGTAACTGTAAAATGTGGTTTGATGAAGGAAATGACGCTATAAATAAATGTTGTCGCAGACTTGTGATATAGTTTCCATATTTCAAGCCTCTAGTCCAGCCATAAATAACATTGCAGTTGAAACCTGGTGTTTAATGATGTGGTAAGCAGATCCCATAATGGAATCCCCACATCAAGTATAGCGCCTTGAACATGTCGACAATTAGCGCACACACTAAAAATGAAGTGCAATATATAACAGCCCCTTTGGAGGATGTTTGTTATAACGCCTCAAAACCGCAAGACAAATCTTGAAGGCATCTACTCAATCCTGTTCATTCAGAAAGGTTAAAGTCTTGAGACAGAACCTCCAATATGTATCAAAATCAGACAGTAATCATGAAACAAACCATAAGTGTGGATTGTGCTTTGGAGGAGGTCTTCGCATGAGTATTTGGTTCTTTTCCCTTCATAATCAGGAAATATTGTTACATCCGGAGACCAGTTTTACAAAGTAAGATAACACATTACTCTTGGCTTCATGTGCACAAATACAGTAATGATGATAGGAAAACTCTAGTAACTAATTCTTGAATACTGTACGAACATGTTGTCCCTGTGCTTAAAAGTTCATAGAATTCTATCTTTTTCTAATTACTTTAATAAGCCTAAGATCTATGGATGTTAACTTATTTTACTCACTACATAAAAATCCTGGATATCATAATATATCTTATAGAAACAAAACTTATTGCTTTAAAGTCTACATAGGCATATCTTACCGTTATCCATTCTGCAACACTGTTTAATGTATCTTGATTGAAAAGCAAGTTTTTGAGGCGAGCCAAAGGTCCTTCAGCATCAACTGCTCTGCATTTTTGGAAGACATCACAGTATCCCTGAAAAAAAATGTATATCAAGGGTTAACAACCGTTAGCAAAATAAATAAAAAACTTTCAATATAGATGTAAAGGATTCTCCTCAAACTCTGCCTTAACACTGGGTCAGCTGCATACGCTAACACTAACCACAATTGATGCAATTTAGTTTATCATTCCTTTCACGCGGTCAAATTTCCCAATCATTCCATACTATAATTCAAATCAAGTCCTGCCACATTCAACAATATGCTAAGGGCAGTGCACATTTTTTTATGTATGGTCAATTCAAAATGTAGATCACTCAAAATGTCATTATAATCTGCTTGAGATTGTATATACTATACAGTATCTAACAAGAGAATGACTCACAAGGAACAAGCTGCTGTATCAATTACAAACTGAATCAATGTATAATCAGCAGTCCCAATTGGAGGATCAACCATGCTTGTTATACCCCAGGGCATAATTGTGTGTGGGCATAATTGTGTGTAGCCACATTTATGACTGGTTTATAACCAGATTCAAAATAGAAGTCAGAAGCTCCTGGTCATGGTAATCCATAAAAAAAAATTCCGACCAATTGCTACTATGAACATTGAAACTAACAAACACAAAAGAGACCTATTTACCATCCACCTGTATCTTGATCATGATGGTAACAAGATACTCCAAACCAATGTAACCTAAGACTATATTGGGATAATTAGAATAAAAGTTACGCTTATCACAAAACCTTTAGGGTTTGAATTTCATGACATTCCCATTCATAACAGAATTAAAGTGAAACAAGGCCTTTGGTCCAGGCACTTAAACAAAAAATAATACACAATAAAAAATAAGACACAGTACAGTACCTGGAAGTTGTTACAAGGTGCTCCTGGCCTCATGAAGACTGGTTCAACAAAAACATCGTGAAGCTCCGAGGTCGATTTACAAGTGGACGTGTCATTGCCAATCTGGCAAGCTATCTCGCAGAGCTTCTTCTTATCCTGAACTCTATCTGATGTAAGGAAGCATTCATTCATTCCCTTTGCCAGACATATAGAACCTGTACATTTCCCTTTCAGGCACACCTGTTGAAAAAATAACATTTGGTGAAATTTCGATTCACATTTGTCGTTTCCAAAGTTCGTATACATTACAGAAGGTTCTCAACTTACAAAAATAATGAAATACAAACACAAAACCAAGTTAAATAATCAATCTTAGATACTGTATCAAAAGTTCATAACGAAATACAGTAATAAAACAATATCATAAAATTTAATGCAGTAAGCAAGATGACATTGGCAATATGGAACGAGACTATTTGTTCACTTTTACAGATGAATATCATAGCTACGCGAGTTAGGTGAATCTAACTCTAGGAAACATTTAACAAATTTCAACTTGCAAACAACTTCTTAGAACCTATTATGTTTTTACGTTGAGGTCTTTCTGTACATCTTTGTATGACCTGATTATTCTATTACAAAACTTTCATTAGCTTTAAATATGGGACCAAGAGATTGCCTATCTTATTTCTCAGTTGAGTCCCTTGTTAGGCTGGGAGGAACGTAGAGAGCAGAGGTCCCCATTTTTGTTTTAGTTTCATTTGTTGATGTCGGCTACCCCCCAAAATTGGGGGAAGTGCCTTGGTATATGTATGTATGTATTTCTCTTTTTCTTGCTATTTTGAAGATTAATAGTTTATATTGTTCTTAAACTTCTCTTGTAGTTTATTTCCTTAAAAAAATATTCAAATAAAACAATATTCCTCTACAAACCTTTGTTCCCTCGTTACATTCCTTATGATCTTCTTTCTTCCTTGGCAAGGGGCATGTAGGCATCCTACCATTGCACTTAACTGAGAATTCACAATCTGTGTCCGAATGACACTGCGTTCCCTGTACGTAAGAGCAGGTGTTCCTATCACAGCATGGTCCCTGGCTTGGACTGAAATAGAAATAAAAGATTTAACAAAAAGAAAATGAAAAGCAAGTAAGCTTACCTATCCTCCCACAATCAAAGCAGCAACATGATAGTTTAAGATTGCTCAGAATTCATTTAATGATTTCTTGAAACAAGAAGTCCACCAAATAATGATTAAATCCATGAATAAGTATTATTATTATTATTACAAGATTCAATCCTAGTTGGAAAAAAAGGATGCTACAAACCAAAGGGCTTCAACATGGCAGATAGGCCAGGGAGGAAAGGGAATAAGAAACAAACAAACTATATTTGAGATTAGTATAAATATCTTAAGATCAGTATTATCAAGAGTGCAGTCAAAATCTCTGTACTCTAATGCCCCTATTCCCTTACCTGCACTGAGTGTTAATTTTTCTTGAGCACTGTTTGGCCGAACTATTTTGGAATTTGTCTTGATTGGAAATTTTCAGAGGGTAGCAACACGACTCCTCACACTCGTCGTCGTCATAACCGCAATCACATTCTTCCCCTTCCTCCACAATCTTGTTGCCACAGAAAGCACCATTGTTAGTGGAGAAGCAGTTTGTCCTTCTCTTTTCTGATATTGCATCTAAAACGAGGGATATATTTCGAACAGAACACGGGGAGAACTTGTCGTTATTCATACGGTCCCCGCTTGTGGCCGAGGAGAACATGATATAATTCCCTTGTAAACCTCCGGGCTTGCAGTTCTCAGGAAAATCGTGAGGAGAGCCAAAATTATGTCCAATCTCATGAGCCAGGGTCAACTGTGACACTTTCGGGGGTACTCTCGAATTGTAATTTAAGAATGTTATGATACCAGTATTCAAAGACCTCTTTTCTGAATGACGGAATCCACCAAGATTTTCAGTGTATGTTTTATACTTCTCACAAATACCTCCAGATGCTCCTGTAAAATTAAGTATATAGAAAATTAGTAAAAATATATTTATTCATTAAAATCAATAATATTGAATACCAAGAGATTAAATGATGTTGGTGATCAAACATGTTGAAATAAATCTATGTATATATCAAAAGAAAAAAATTGACAGAAAAGCTATAGCAGTGTGTGCAAAATGTACAAATATTCAAGAAATAGTACTAATTGATATAAAAGTGGTTCCTAAATTAATAAAATCAATCCCTCATAAATGCTGAAAAAAAATAAAAGAGCCCACTACTTTTAGACTGAATATCTGAATAAGTACAAGTACCTTACACAACGTAAACACATCCTACACTTAAGTTATAACGAATGTGTACACAAACTACAGCAATAGGTAATACTACACACAGTACTTGTACTCTATTGATTTACCCGATGGTGATGCCACCCATGCCAAACCAAGGGTTCCACCAGTAAAGTCACGAAACGTGAACACATAGGCTAAGCAAAATTCATCATGTTTCTTCTGGGAATGAAGATTGAGGAAGTTGCTAACATCAACATTGGCCTTACAAAATTTGTTTGCTTCTCCCTGATAATGAGGACGACATGGGTCGTCGTCATCAATCTGTAAGAAAAAAAAAAATTTTTAGATCTAGAGGTAAACACCATCTTTGAAAAAATGGGAATGCCAAAATTTGTAGTACTGAAATTAAAAGTTTACAATTTCATCAGGCAACTGACAAATAAGAAGAAAAGTTGCACATTATAAATCATGTTCCAAATTCCATTGCGATAATTTTGAATACAGTACTCTTTTGGTGAAATTGTGTACAATATCATTATTATTAAAAGGAGAGTAATCAGCCAAATGAGTCTATCTCGACTCTTACGGAGCTGGCCCTGAAATTGTATAAAATTGGTGTACTAGTTTTAAAAATTTTATACACTTATTAAAATTACTGTATCTTCAAATTAGCATAAATTGTATTTAATTAATTTCTGGCAATCACTTGCTATAATTTCCAAGACCACAATTAACAAATACAATGGGTATATCTATCTGTATCCCGTGAACTTAAATTCTTTAGCAATATTATTAAACATTTAACTTCTTTCCCAATGTTATCCCTACAATAAAAGGTCGGTTTCCTGATGCAGCCTCTCCAATGCCTTCTATCAAAGGCTTCCTCTTCTACCAAAAATTAAAAATTTATATCTACCTCTGTAATTAACAGCAATAAAAATACACAAAAACTTTACCTAGATATTTATACCCCTTCATACACCCTTTAACTTGTTAGAATTATAGAACAATAACAACTTAAAGAAAAGAAAATCTTACCTTTATTCTCTGAACTTCAAATCTGATGTTCCTGTGATTGTGCTTTCCAGAGAACTTGACGTTGGCATATATGTTGTTGATTGCTTTTATGTGCTGAGATATCATGGCTGTGATCTCGTCTCTTGTTTTAATGGGATCATTTTCCTCCTGAAAAAAGTAAGGAACATCAACGTCAAACAACAGACATTTTCATTAAATATGGTCACTAATACCAACTCAATACTACTCTATATTAGATTATATTTTTGAATTTGGATTCCATAGCCACCCGCTGCTGTCTTTGAGGTCCTTCAGTGGGCGAGTATAACTGGGGGATAACAATCATAGCTACACTATGAAGTTACCAAGGGTTGGAAAGCAAGATGGAAGAAGGGAAGTAAGAACGTACGTAAAATAGAGGGATACAAAGCAAGTGCAACGAGGGGCCGAACGAATGCTGCAAAGAGCCTAAGTAATGACTAAAGGGCCCAGCGTGGCGTGCAGTGCCGGCACTACCAAACCCAATAGGGCCAATTTAGTATTAAGCAGACACCCTACAGCACTTTCAATTCTGTAACCTATTAACCCTTTTACCCCCAGGCTCTTTGGAAATTTCCAACCTTTAACCCCCAAGGGGTTATTTTTTCCCCAGCAAATTTTGCAGTATATTTTTTTTTAAATTGCTCTAACAGCCTTAATTTTTGTCATAGAGAGGTCAGGTTGGTCTCATTCTCTTGGAAAATGCCTGAATTTTCTCAAAAAATTATCAAAAATATGAAAAAAAAAATTTTTATAGCATTTTTTTGCAAGGACGTACCAGTACGTCCATGGGGGTAAAGGGATGAGTTTTGTGAAACGTACCAGTACGTCCTTTGGGGGTAAAAGGGTTAAGGTCATATTTGTAAATATTTTTGTGACCTTGTAAAAAATTCTTGAAAGTTGAAGTAAGACCATAAGTTAACAGAAAAAGTTGAAAAATATTTACATTTGCAGTATTGTGACACCCAATACCCCAGTCTAGTTAATACATAATGATCATCCTCGTGGCCATAAGAGACAAGGGATATGGTTGGTTATGCTAATTAATGTAGGAGGTCATTGTTTAGAATTTCTTTTGTTATTACAGTAATTAATTGATAACTAAAATTTAGATTGGGAAGAGGATTTTTTTTTTTGTCTACACATTACAAAAATGGATGATCGAAATAAACTGATTAAATTTACAGCCCTTATTTTGAAATAGTACTCCATACAAAAAGTTCCTATGAAATATTTTCAAATAAATTACCCTTTAGACATCATTGCAGAAACATCTAAGTATCCAAACTTTACAGTTTGACTTCTATAAAAATTGATTATTAGAGATGACAATTGTCTTAACTGGTGAATGAATCCTTGTTATTCAAAATAACAAGGTTGCCTTGTTGGAACTTGTACAACAAGGCATATAATGCTGACGACTCAGTTTTTGCATAGTAATAGCTCAGCTAATAATAATAATAATAATAATAATAATAATAATAATAATAATAATAATAATAATAATAATAATAATAATAATAATAATAATGTCTCCCGCTACAAAACTGCATAACACTGCTGTTATCATCTTTGCTTATTTTTCTTTCTCTTCATATGTACAGTATGGTGCCTAAGAAGGTTAGTGATAGTGAGAAGGCAAAAAAGGTTTTGAGTCAACCTCCCAAATCTATTCTCCTTTACTAAAGACCAAGTAAAGTGCAGTTAAATTTTTAATCAAGATTTATAATGACTGATTTTTGGGGGAGAGAATTGAATTAGTTTTTGAACAGCTAGAACAATTACACTCACGAACTGAAGTCCCACTCTACATATCAATGTCAAAACATGATAAAATGTGACAGCTGTCAAAGACCAATAAATCAACACCAATACAGTAATTTAAAAATAACGTGAAATAAAATATTCTATTTAATAAGTACACTGTAATGTGGTACAGCATAAGTGCACATAATCTATGAGCACTAATATTCAGCGACGTCATCACTGTAATAGCATGTGGGGATATCACTGAGCTTAATAATGAAGTCTCTATTATAATTATTATTACTATCCAAGCTACAACCCTAGTTGGAAAAGCAAGATGCTATAAGCCCAGGGGCCCCAATAGGGAAAAATAGCCCAGTGAGGAAAGGAAATAAGGAAATAAATAAATGAAGGGAACAAATTAACAATAAATCATTCTAAAAAAGGCAACAACGTCAAAACAGATATGTCATATATAAACTATTAACTACGTCAAAGACAAATATGTCATATATAAACTATAAAAGGATTCATGTCCGCCTGGTCAACAAAAAAGCATTTGCTCCAACTTTGAACTTTTGAAGTTCTACTGATTCAACTACCCGATTAGGAAGATCATTCCACAACTTGGTAACAGCTGGAATAAAACTTCTAGAGTACTGCGTAGTATTGAGCCTCATGATGGAGAAGGCCTGGCTATTAGAATTAAGTTTATTCCTTTTGTACCTCTAATAAAGTCTCGTTCAAAAGGTTAATGGTGGCGTCCAACAAATGGCCACAATCAGTGATAGGTCAAGGAGATTGGACTATCTGGACTAATACATTTTATAGTCCAGTTATCCTGTCCTAACCACAATAATGGATATTGATAAATTACACTACAAGAAAAGTTCTAAGCTTTATACAAAATTGTTCATTAGGAATTGGAATTCAAGTGCTTTCATATTTCAAAGTTATGATCATGTACAAATATTCATTCGCAACAAAAAGACCTAAAGGGTTAAGCAAGATTATATTTTTAAATTACTTTATCATATTGATTGCAAGCTTTGTAACATCAATAAAAAATGTGAGGCAAGGTTTGAAATTTTCTTAGTAAAGAACGGTATGGAGGGACAAATAAAAAAAATAAAAAAAACATATGCAGACATATTTACCATAGTTCAAGGTTCCTATAAACCTAGAAATTTTATATATATGCTTTATATGTCATCACTAGAACACTGGAAACGATGAGTCGCAAGGACAAAATATGAAACATACAGGTATATTTATGCTAATTTGTTCCTCGGAACCAATAGCTTTATTATGAAATGACTTATTTAGACTCATCACATAATGTAGTAGTAGAGAACCAATAATAAACTCGCCTCAAAATAATTACTTCAGGTACCGTTAATTTACCATGAATGACACCCTGTTAACACTTGATACGCAAACTGAAAGCGACATACCTGTTTGAAAATATGATGCCAGAGCATTGGGTCAGTCTGGATAGAAAGGGAACAAGTCCCCTTATTATCCTCCCCAACCCCAAGGCCTATGGCTCTCTTACTGCGGTGCTTATTGGCTTCTGCACTATACTTATTGTGGTAGTCCTCCATCAGGTGAAATGCCGTGCCGAAATCATGCTCGTCAGCTGTCTTATACTCATCATTGCTATCCAGCCACTGTTTGTACTTATACTGACTACGAAGGTGGGCAGGGGTTTGTAGAAATCGTCTCTCGGCCTCTTTCTTCTCCTCCTCGGGATCTGCGGAATTCTGAACATTGTCCATCCAGGCTGCTACGTCGTCTGTCACGCCACACCCTGATTTGTGGCCTGTACGTAATCGTGCATAAGGGTCCTCCACGTGCCTGTCGTGGTAGATCAAGGAGTGGAAGCCCGACCTGGTGGCATTATGGCCCTGGAAATACTTGTGGGCGCGTTCCACATAGTAAGTGCCATCGTGGTCACTTTCAATCACGCCCTCAAAAACCCCATCTCGGATGCTGCCCCAAACACGTGAATTGGGGTCATCTGGAAATAATCATTTATTAACAAACACTAATTAAACAAAATCCCAGTGGTTTATTTATTGACATCTTTTATAAAAATTTATCTAAACAACAAAGCTATCTTGAAATAAATAAAATAGTAAACAAAAAGTCTTATTTAAATTAAACTGATATTGATAAAGAAAAGTTTTTACCTGCAAGGGTTCCTTCATATATGTGACTAAAATCTAGCCCAGCTTCGATCTTGGCTGGAACTTCTACTTTGACTACAGGACTTATGGTCTGCGTGTCTCTCTTCAAACGCAGGTGGAAAGACCGTCCATGCGATGCAAATGATATGGTTAGCTGTTGGAGAATAAACACCATATGAAAAATGGGAAAACAAACAATGAACGAAGTTAATTATTGTTATAGTACAATCAAAAGAGATGTAAAGGAATTAAATTTTCAAAAGTTGACTTTGCCATTTGGACAACTCAATAAATACAGTTTTTGCAGTAAAGTCTACTTGGACGCAGTGTCCACGAGAAGAGAGCTAAAATAAACTGAACTAATATATGAACTATACGATCATGTGGTAGATAAGTTAATACTGTACATTCAATATGATCAATATTAGGTTGCACAGAAACTAATCAATCTATCATATAACTAATTCTTTACAACACTTAGTCAAAGCTAATAATTAACTCGGTGTGTAATATCTGGCATAAAAAACCTATACTGTTATAAAATAAGGAAGTGATTCCATAATCACAAATTATTTTAAAATAAAATGAAAGTATATTGCTTAAAATCTTTATTTACACTATGTTGCAGCTACATAATAATACACCTGGTGACCTGAACATGCAATAATCCTACAAAGATAAATGTCTGTTTAGATAAATTTCCTTTTTGTGGGTTTTAAAGAAAATTTAATAATTAGAATATGGCAATTGTTTTACCTTTCCAAGTGGTCACTTCATCTTCAGGTACAATTTTGATTCCTTTTAAGACAAAAGACTTCTCATTTAATTTTAACATAAATCTTCTTCATAATATAGAATCTACTTCATATACCTGCTTATTTTCCCCTCGGATCAGCTTACTGAATATGGTAAGCAATGCAACAGCATTGGTATAGTTTAACCGAAAATAAGATGAGAGAAATTGCGATAGTTATATCCCCTTGGAGGTATAATGGGATAACCCGAAAATGGGAGACTACTCTCTGACTTTTTCGCATTGGTCACACTCGGATGACACACAAATTTCTGCTTACTGAAAATGGTAACCCATGCAACAGCATTGGTATAGTTTAACCGAAAATAAGATAAGAGAAATTGCGATAGTTATATCCTCTTGGAGGTACTGTATAATGGAATGGCCCGAAAATGGGAGACTACTCTTTGACTTTTCCGCATTGGTCACACTCGGATGACGTAAGAGTTTCTGCTGACTGACCAACACAAACCATATTGCAACAACTGTTTGATACCCCCACTTATAACACAGAAAGAAATAGATATCTGTTTGAGGCACAGGATGAGGATGGCAGGTTCATCCTTGCCAAGATTCTTGGACATGATAGGTCGTACAATGCTAGTGGAATTTTTAAATTTATATCAGAAGCAGATCTTCTTAATGTTATTTAACTTTTTATAAGTATTTACTTTTCTGGTTTTAATTGAATATTCTTTTAACCTTTATTTCTAATAAACGATATCGGCGTCAATGACCTTCGATGTCATGATGCCAGAGAACTTCAAGTCATTCATTCATTAATTACTCATATTAAGCAAAATATTAACCCCACAAGTAAAGACTTAAGACAAAACGAGGAAACATTTAAAATGTTATAAAAATTCCCTTAAATCTAACTCCATCCAAATAATTTTATTCAACATGTTATGCAAGAGTTCCCTTTGATTGAAAGAATTTCTCCAATCAAATTAGAATGTCAAGAAAGCAAGTAACCTCAAGGGTTCTATATAGACCTTGGGTAACCTCTTTAAAATATACCTTCCCTAGGAAGTAAAACCTCACTTAGAATGTCAGGAAAGCAGGTAACTTGAAGACCTATATAGAACCTGGGTAACCTCTTTAAAATATACCTTCCCTAGCAAGTAAAACCTCACTCAGAATGTCAGGAAAGCAGGTAACCTCAAGGTATCTATATAGACCTTGGATAACCTCTTTAAAATATACCTTACCAAACAAGTAAAACCTCACTTAGAATGCCAGGAAAGCAGGTAACCTCAAGGGTTCTATATAGACTTTGGGTAACCTCTTTAAAATATACCTTGCCTATATAGAACCTGGGTAACCTCTCTAAAATATACCTTGCCTATATAGAACCTGGGTAACCTCTTTAAAATATACCTTGCCTATATAGAACCTGGGTAACCTCTTTAAAATATACATAACCTCGAGGTATCTATATAGACCTTGTGTAACCTCTTTAAAATATACCTTACCTAGCAAGTTAAACATAACTGAGATATAATAACTTAACCAAATTTATTAATAACCTACTATAGTCAATTCTCTTTAGTAAGGAAGATTTGCACAGACTAGCACGCGTGCCCTTTTAGCTCTGAAAGGTTTCCCAACAGCTGATTGGTCGGAAGTATTTTTTGTCCGACCAATCAGTTATTAGAAAACATTTCAGAGCTAAAAGGGCACCCTTACAAGTCTTCGCAATTCTGCCTCACTAAAAAGAATTGACTTAAGACCAATCATTATTAGGAAACATTTCAGAGCTAAAAGGGCACCCTTGCGAGTCTTCGCAATTCTGCCTCACTAAAAAGAATTGACTTAAGACCAATCAGTTATTAGGAAACATTTCAGAGCTAAAAGGGCACCCTTGTGAGTCTTCGCAATTCTGCCTCACTAAAAAGAGTTGACTTTTTCATAGTGAATTTAACTTTTCCTTCCTAGATGGGTTAAAATAGAGAAGAAATACTTATTTGATCAACGTTGACTGACCTCTTCGTTGTTATCGAGCGACCGCTTGAGGCGGTGGTGTTGCCGATGAACGTGGTCCGAATCATATCGAAGCACCTCATACCGGCTCACATATTCAC
>NC_090738.1:129191388-129193888 GCF_036898095.1 Palaemon carinicauda | reverse complement strand
AAAAAATAAAATTAATTCATTAAAAAAATTGCTGAAGTTCTAAAAATGCTAAAAATAAAATTTACAATAAAAACAGCATAAAACTTCCCAAGATGAGAAACTATAAAAAAAATACATAAGAAATTTTGGTATGAACTAAAGATAAGAAATATAAAAAATACAGTAAAAAAAATAAAAAGAAGACTCCTTACTATATACAAACTGAAATAAATTAAAATTTACCTGATAATAATTTTCTGGACAAAATTTCAACAACCATCCTCAAAAAACACACATTCTCCATTTTCGAAAATAGACCCCAAATTCGACCATTTATCCTCCCTGCCATACAGGACATCCGCAGACTTTACTATCACCCTCGGCCTGCAACATGGCCTGCAAATGACCTACGCAAGAACTTGGTTCGGGAAATCTATCTCGTTTTAGTTTACTGCTTTAAAGCAATTTGCTTTCGTTGCTTTTTCCTCTACATTGCCATGGATGAGATAGGGAGGGTGTACGTCGATTAGGAATAATTCATCAATGGGGAGGAGGAGGAGGAGGAGGAAGGGAGAGGGAGGAGGAGGAGGAGGAGGAAGGGAGAGGGAGGAGGAGGAGGAGGAGGAGGAAGGGAGAGGGAGGAGGAGGAGGGAGGGGAAGGAGGAGGAGGGAGGGGAAGGAGGAGGAGGAGGAGGGAGGGGAAGGAGAAGGATGAGGTTGAGGATGAGGATGAGAACAGGGGAGGAAGAGGAGGAAGGGAAAGGGAGGAGGGAAGGGAAAAGGGAGGGGGAGGAGGGGAAAGGGAGGATAAAGGGAGATGGGTAAGCGGGGGAGATGGAGAAGGTGAACGAAGGGGGAGTGGAGAAGGGAAGGGGCAGGGGAGAGAAGGGGAGAAGGTGGAAGAGGGAGAGGGGAAGAAGGGAGAGGGGGTAGGGGAAGTGGAGAGGGGGAGAAGGGGAGAGGGGGTAGGGGAAGTGGAGAGGGGGAGAAGGGGAGAGGGAGGGGAGAAAAAGGAGAGGGGAGATGTGGGAAGGAAGTGGACAAGGGGGACAGGGGAACAGGGAGGGAAGAAGTGAGAAGGGAGAGGGGAAGCGGGAGGAAAGAAGGGCGAAGGGAGAGGGAAAAAGGGAGAAGGGAAGAGGGTGGAGAGAAAAGGGAGAGGAGGAAGGGAGAGAAAAGGGAGAGGAGGAAGGGAGAGAAAAGGGAGAAGGGAGAAGATGGGGAGAGAGGTTAGAATGATCCCTGAATGGACAGCTTTATAGACAGAGTATGGGGGAGGGTGAGTGCCTTGGGGACAGTGAGGTAAACGGGGGGGGGGGAAGAGAAGATGGACTGAAGGAGCTTACTTGCATCCAAATGACCTAATTTTCCCTCGTCTTTAATCATGCCGACAGTGGCTCTGGTGGGTCGTCATCCTTAACCATGAAGAGACATCGTTTGGAAAAGGGGCTAAATATCGTCCTCATAAAATATTTTCCTTTTTTTTTTTCTTTTCTTTTTTTGACAAATAGGAATCTTTGATAAAATCATTTCCGTTCGAAGAATTTTGTAACTGGTAACGTCAAGAAAATGGCAGGATGAATAGATTATTATTATTGTTATTATTATTTATTTCTTTGTTTCATTTCCTCACTGGGCTATTTTCCTAGTTGAAGCCATTGGGTTTATGGTATCCTGCATTTCCAACTAGGGTTGTAGCTTAGCAAGTAATAATAATAATAATAATAATAATAATAATATGCAACAAGTTTATTAGGCCAGACAACATATCCTGCGTATATAGCATGAAAAGTAATGGGCCAAGGACACTACCCTAAGGAATACTAATAATAATCATCATCATCATCTCCTACGCCTATTGACGCAAAGCCCTCAGTTAGATTTCGCCAGTCATCTCTATTCTCAGCTATTAATTCAATGCTTCTCCATTCATAATTTCCTACTTCACGCTTCATGGTCCTCAGCCAAGTAGGGGTGTGCCTTTCAACTCTTCTGGTGCCTTGTCGAGCCCAGTTGAAGGTTTGGTGAACGAATCTCTCTAGGGGAGTGCGAAGAGCATGCCCAAACCATCTCCATCTACTCCTCACCATGATCTTATCCAACTACTAACAATACATTCCTATATTCACTATAATTTCATCCACAGCTATTCTTTGCAATTCATTACTTGAAAATTCAATAATGATAAGAAAAGACCCTAACATTCTCATCTATCCAAGTTTGAAAACAAGAGCATCATGATCAACGCTGTCAAAGACAGAAAATAACATTTGAAAGAAGGGTTTTTAACAAGTATGAAACGAATCTTCAACAAGACAGGATGTGATTGGCACACCTTGTTTGGATGGGTGAAAATGACAATAACAATACTTAACTATATTCCATTGCCTTGCCTAGATCCCTTGATTTTATGGAAACCGATTGGTCGTCGGCCATGTAAACATGGAAACATTTTTCTTTTTCGAAGTTTAAAAAAATTCTTTGGCATATTTCGGTAACCGTTGTATGTTGTACGTACTGT
>NC_090738.1:129169992-129188388 GCF_036898095.1 Palaemon carinicauda | reverse complement strand
AATAAGAATTTATTAATATAAGAGCAAAAGTGTTTCCATGAGAGGGCCCACCTTGTAGTTATTAACGAAAAGAATAGTCATTATTTAAAATAAAAGAAAAGAAAAAAAAAACTTTCGTCGTTCAGCCGATTATAGATAACGTTGCAGAAATTATAACGCACATTATTCCATCTCCTTATCTATAGTGTCCCTTCGTTATGCCCTTCCTTATCTGGACACTCATTTGCGTTATCTGTGTCCGCCATGGACCGGTACCTGCCCACCTGGCGATCGTCTGTTAACGATGAACTTGAATTCGGTGTTTCGTGGTTTCGGCTTCCGGGCTCACAGCGGGTGTCTATGCTTAAATTGGACAAAGACTTTTAATATTCTTTGATATATTTCGCATTTGTGAGTATTCATTATTAAATTTTATTTTCCAAATTCCGTAGGTTCTGGGATGGGCAGACTAAGATTTGTATGATTGAGAAATCTAGGTTTTCCGAAATTTTTATTTTTCCAAATTCCGTAGACTTAAAAATTCAAATTGGACAAAGATTTTAATATTCTTGGATATGTTTCGCATTTATAAGTATTTATTGTTAATTTTTATTTTCCAAATTCCGTAGGTTTTGAGGTGGGCGGGTTATTCATATGATTCAGAAATCTAGGTCTTCCGAAATTTTAGTTTTTCCAAATTCCTTAGACTTCAAAATTTTACAGTAAAAAAGGTAAAATATTGTTAGACATATATTTATAATATTCTTGGATATATTTCGCATTTGTAAGTATTTATTGTTAATTATTATTTTCCAAATTCCGTAGGTTTTGAGGTGGGCAGGCTACTCATATGATTGAGAAATCTAGGTCTTCCGAAATTTTTATTTTTCCAAATTCCGTACATTTGAAAATTTGCCATAAAAACGGTGAAAATCCTGGAATAAATGTTGCCAAGCATTTACTATTTTAAAAACGGATATATTTAGGTTAAAGCCACCAACCCATAAAAGATAATAACAAAGTAGGGTAAAAATTACGGTAGCCTGTATTTTTTGTTGGTTGTCAAATCCAGAGGGCCACATCAGACCTCTTATCCCTTTCGAAATGTGTTCCTTTTGGTAAGGATTTGTGCTAGTA
The DNA here is from genome assembly GCF_036898095.1 of Palaemon carinicauda. Classification (NCBI taxonomy): domain Eukaryota; kingdom Metazoa; phylum Arthropoda; class Malacostraca; order Decapoda; family Palaemonidae; genus Palaemon; species Palaemon carinicauda. The sequence continues at coordinate 129,187,272 of NC_090738.1, read as the reverse complement.
TAAGGCCGACTTAATACAAACGAACCAGCCACATTTCATAGAATGACTTGATTCTGTTTGGTACCTCAGGCGAATTATATCAATTTCCTTTTAAATAATAGTTGTTCTTAACAAAATGGAACTTTGATTTTCCAATAAGATGTGGCCTGATTGGTAACGTCTCTGCCTGGTGTTTGCCAGTCAGGGGTTCGAGTCCCGCTCAGACTCGTTAGTTCCTTTAGTGTCTGCAACCTTACCATCCTTGTGAGCTAAGGTTGGGGGGTTGGGGGGAACCTATAGGTCTATCTACTTAGTCATCAGCAGCAGTATTGGCCCTCCCTGGTCCTAGCTTAGGTGGAGAGGAGGCTTGAGTTCTGATCATATAATAAATGGTCAGTCTCTAGGGCATTGTCCTGATTGTTATGGCAGTGTCACTGTCCCTTGCCTCTGACATTCATGAGCGGCCTTTAAACCTTTAAACTAGCCCAGGAGTCGGACGGATTAATTTTGAGTGATGTTCATGTTCGTTTTTATTGACTTTTGACAGTTTATGTCACGTGTAACTTTCTCTCTCTCTCTCTCTCTCTCTCTCTCTCTCTCTCTCTCTCTCTCTCAAGATTATTTTTCTTGAGTTTCTTTAAGAGAACTTCAAACTGAAGTAATCATATTTTTTTCCAAACTTAAAAAACACCAATGAAAACAAAAAGAATAGAGAAAATGGACAATTATAATTGTTTTCTTTTAAAGGGAATAATTCATCAACCAAAAAACAGGAATAAGAAAAACTTGCAGAAACCAGAGATCAAGGCAAATTGAGGCTGGATCCCCCTCTTTCTCAACCATAGCCTCGAATGGGCCCATTGTCTTAACCCTAGCTGTACTACGTCTTAGAATTTCCCACGCTGCTGTGTCGAAATGCTGGGAATTAAACACCAACGTCGCCTCTCTCTCTCTCTCTCTCTCTCTCTCTCTCTCTCTCTCTCTGAAATACTTTGCATTTTGTCTCTATATATCTGAGATATATTTGACTTTATTTCCCCCTCTTTCTCAGAAATATGTTAGATAATCTCTCTCTCTCTCTCTCTCTCTCTCTCTCTCTCTCTCTCAATGTTTTCTTTACCCTTTATTGAAATCATTCTTTATATTTGCAGTTTACTAGCAGTCATATTTCCATAACATTCTCTCTCTCTCTCTCTCTCTCTCTCTCTCTCTCTCTCAATGTTTTCTTTACCCTTTATTGAAATCATTCTTTATATTTGCAGTTTACTAGCAGTCATATTTCCATAACATTCTCTCTCTCTCTCTCTCTCTCTCTCTCTCTCTCTCTCTCAATGTTTTCTTTACCCTTTATTGAAATCATTCTTTGTATTTGCAGTTTACTAGCAGTCATATTTCCATTACATTCTCTCTCTCTATCTCTCTTTCTCTCTCTCTCTCTCTCTCTCTCTCTCTCTCTCTCTCTCAATGTTTTCTTTACCCATTATTGAAATCATCCTTTATATTTGCAGTTTACTATCAGTCATATTTCCGTATTTCTCTCTCTCTCTCTCTCTCTCTCTCTCTCTCTCTCTCTCTCAATGTTTTCTTTACCCATTATTGAAATCATCCTTTATATTTGCAGTTTACTATCAGTCATATTTCCGTATTTCTCTCTCTCTCTCTCTCTCTCTCTCTCTCTCTCTCTCAATGTTTTCTTTACCCATTATTGAAATCATCCTTCATATTTGCAGTTTACTATCAGTCATATTTCCGTATTTCTCTCTCTCTCTCTCTCTCTCTCTCTCTCTCTCTCTCTCTCACAATCGTATTTGCATACTTATTCCCCCTTATCTTTGATAGTAATTTCACATTTGAACCAAATGAAATCACAAATTCCCACATTCATCCCATGCATCACAATCGTTTTCCCTTCCACTGTGATTCCAGTCTGTTCCCTTTGTACTTCCAGCTACATCTGCATGCGGCCCCTTGCTAGTTCCTCTACTTCTACAGCTTTCCAGAACTCCCCCCCCCCCCTACACACAACACCACTATGCCCTTTTTTCCCGGGATGTTGATGTATTTGTTGCCTGGGTTTCGGTGCTTTTGTGGTATTTGTGTTTATTGCTGTTGTTGTTCGCCTCGTTTTACTTGTTCTATTGTTGCTGGTCAAATCCCTAGTTGTGCTTGTCAGTGTTTGTTTCTTTTGTTTTTATTGTGGGTTTCTCTTCCGAGGTTTTTTTTTTATATTTTAGCTTTAGGTGTAGTTGTTGGTTTCACTATTGCATTGCTCTCTTTACCATTCTAGTTTTATTTTCTGTTACGTAGTAGTTTATTATTATTATTATTATTATTATTATTATTATTATTATTAACTAAGCTATAACCCTATTTGGAAATGCAGAATATTTTAACCCCAAAGATTCCAACAGGAAAAAATAGCCCAGTGACGATAGGGAACAAGGAAATAGATAAACTGCAAGAGGAAATAATGAACAATTGGAATAAAATATTTTAAGAACAGTAACAACACTAGACAAATCTTTCTTATATAAACTATAAAAACAAAAACAAAGCAAAAATAGAGGAAGAGAAAGAAGATATAATAGTGTGCCCGAGTGTACCCTCAGTCATACTTTTATAGATTATTATTATTATTATTATTATTATTATTATTATTATTATCATTATTATTTGCTAACCTACAACCCTAGTTGGAAAAGCAGGATGTTATAAGCCCAGGTGCTCCAACAGCGAAAATAGCCCAGTGAGGAAAGGAAACAAGGAAAAATAGAGTATTTTAAGAACATTAACAACATTAAAATGAATATTTCCTATGTAAACTATAAAACCTTTAATAAAACAAGAGGAAGAGAAATAAGCTATAATAGTGTGCCCGAGTGTACCCTCAGGCAAGAGAACTCTAATCCAAGACAGTGGAAACCCGTTGTACAGAGGCTATGGCACTACCCGAGACTAGAGAGGAATGTTTCGATTTTGGAGTGTTCTTCTCTTGCTTGAGGATACACTCGGGCACACTATTCTATCTAATTCCCCTTCCTATTGTTTTGTTAAAGTTTTTATAGTTTATATAGGAAATATCTATTCTAATGTTGTTACCCGTGCTTAAAATATTCTATTTTTCCTTTTTTTCCTTTCCTCACTGGGCTATTTTCCCTGTTGGAGCCTCTGTGCGTATAGCATCCTGCTTTTCCAACTAGGGTTGTAGCTTAGCAATCAATAATAATAATAATAATAATAATAATAATAATAATAATAATGAGTCTCTTCTACCCTTACCAAGAGGAAAATGGCCACAGAACAAGTGCAGTAGTTAACGCCTTGAGAGAAGAAGAATTGTTTGGTTATCCTCTATCTATATTTTTATTCTATTTGATTTCTCTTCCATCTGCAATTTCCAACTGTTCCTGCTGACATATTATCATCTCTCGTCTCCCCCCCCCCCCTCCCTCGTCTATCCATGGACAGCACGCAGTTACAAGCAAGGATAGTTGTGTTGCTATTGTCGTTTTTAATAGGCCCCTCTATCCTCCTTCATCCCGAATGGCCAGCGAGCAGTTTTGCATTCATAGATAGCAGTGCTCTCTTGCATTAGAATTCTTCATCCGAAGAGAGAAAAAAATAGACCGATACTGGAAGCGAAACATCGCTTTTATGTTTCGCTTTCATAGCTCGTAAAGTCGAGTCACACACTTCATCTGATGAAGGAACTATAAGAAACTACTGCTCCGTGCTTATTCTTCTTCTTCTTCTTTTCTTCTTATTATTCTTCTTCTTTTCCTTCCATTTTCCTCTACTTCTTCTTTTCCTTTTTTTCCTCTTTCTTCTTCTTTTTCTTCTTTTTCTTCTCCTTCTTCTTTTCCTCTTTTTCTTCTTCTTCTTCTTTTTCTTCTCCTTCTTCTTCCTCCTCTTTTTCTTCTTCTTCTTTTCTTCCTCTTCTTCTTCTTCATCTTCCTCTTTTTCTTCTTTTTTCTCCTCTTCCTCCATTTCTTCTTCTTCTTCATCTTATTTTTTTTATTCCTCTTGTTATTTTTATCGGAGCATTTCATTACAACTTTTATGATGTTTAGATAATGTTATCACGGATCTAGCTTCGCTAGTTTATGGGTTTTCATAATCTCTCTCTCTCTCTCTCTCTCTCTCTCTCTCATACATGACACATCTTTTTATATCAATATATAAATATAATATATATATATATATATATATATAACATATATATATAAGTATATATACAGTATATTATCATTTGTTCAATGTACCCCTGATGAAAAAACACTTAATTATGTACTTATATATTTTTTTAAATTTCTAAATATCTCAAATTCTTCACAAATATTCTGATTTTGTATTCAAATTCCTATGGTACTACCCTTTTATACAGTATATATATAATGTACTATATATATATATATATATATATATATAACGGATTTTGAGCGAAGCGAAAAATCTATTTTTGGGTGAGATAGCCATGTCGTCCTGATGGAAGTTCCTATAGGGTAGCTTCCTAGGGTATATTACAACTACGGCGATATTCCCAGAGAATTTACCTTAAGGTACCAGAATTCTAACTCCTGGAGCGAGTATCCCTCGTGAAAGGGATATCGCGACATATCAGAGGACGTATTCTAGACACGTCACATGGCAATCTACGACCTGAACAGAGATTCGTCTCGTAGGAGGGAGATTGACGAGATACGAATTCGGGAAAGAAAAAGGGGAGCCGCTCCCAAGGCTTCCCTATCCCCCGATTCGTATGCGTGCCTGGCGCCAATCCTGGCGCCATCTGTATTCCTTGTAGCGTACACGAGGTGCTACAGATACTGTATGTAGGGAGGGGTCCTACAGCCCTTTCTTAGAAAGGCAAGGGCGGGTCCATCAGGACGACATGGCTATCTCACCCAAAAATAGATTTTTCGCTTCGCTCAAAATCCGTTTTTTGGGCTCAAGCCATGTCGTCCTGATGGAAGTGTACCAGAGCATTACTGTATCTGTGGATTCTCAGAACGTGCCGTACTCCCCGGAGATATTTATTCCCGGTCGACTAGACCTAGAGACCTAAGATGTTACCGTTATACATCTTTTCAACTAACTATAAACTATGTTAGAGCTTCCTGCCCCCTACAGGGAAGAGTCCTACTAGACTCTGGAAAGTCTCGAAGAGTACATATATCTATGTATGAATACCAGGCAAGCTAATATAGTGGTCTCGCCCTATATTAAGTAAAGCATAGTTTGTATAGAACCACTGCGTCAATATATTGACCAGTAATCCGCACAATACTTGTATTGGACAAAGGTTTATATCCGCATAGGAAGAAACTAATAAAACCGCCCTCGTCCCTTTATGGGACGGAGTCCTCCCATTAGGGGACTTACATAAACCAATGCAACATAGCTTGCAAAACAGAACAATTCTATCAGAATTATCCCAGATAAGATACATAGAATTAAAATGCTCAATTATACCAATAAATTGACACAGGTGAAAGAGACGCAAGGTTCTCAAGAACAAGTTTATTGACAGATAATAAACAGACAGGTTAACTACAAATATATATATTTATATAAAAAAGGGTAACCCAAAACTTTAAGCATAAGTATGATAGTAAACAGAACTTGTTTATCTGAAAGAAAAACCATTAAACACCACTTTAATGAGATACCAAGGTATCAAGTCATAAAAAATCTGTATTACAAATCAATCACATTAGCGTTAGAAACGCTTGGCACACATGTCTGAACTTATGCAAGGTTCACCTTTGAAAGAAGGAACAGTCTATATGGGCACTTGGTGCCCTTATTTAGTTTGTAGTACAGTATGTACCTACACACTCACCCTGGACTTAATCGTCCCAATTAAGACCACTGTTCCTCGCAGAGTTAAACAGTAGGGTTAACTACACGACCCACTGCTACCACAGATCTCTTAAGTTCCTCTACTTGCTTCGCATAGTGGCGAAAGAACACCCTGGAAGACTTCCAGCCCGTGTATGAACGGAGATGTTCAAAATCCATACAATTAAAGAAATTTAGGGATGAGGCAACTTTCCTCGGATCGTGACCTGCGGGTGTACTGTCAGGATCCGCTCTGCGAATAAAATATGTCATTTTCGCTCTGAGTTGATTCAGAGATAAATTTGAGCCTGATGTTTCTCCCCTGAATAGTTGACTACCCTTGAAGTCTGAAGTTCTACGAAGATAGACCTTTAGGCATTCTACTGGACATAGAGATGCATCTTCTTTCAGAGGGCAGATTCTCCAGGGACCCCACCTGTTGGTGGGTAACTCATTCTTGGCGAGAAACGTAGGATCCGGAAACAGGTTCAGCTCCCCCCCATCCAGGAACTGAACACGACCTGCCTCTCTCGAGAGGGCTACGATCTCACTAACCCTGGCCCCGGACGCGAGTGCAAATAGGAAAATAACTTTTTGCGTCAAATCCTTTAACGCACATTCTTCATTGCTCAACAAGGAGGCGAAATGAAGAACTTTGTCTAAAGACCATGAGATGGGCTTTGGAGGTGCTGAAGGTCTGAGCCTAGCGCAGGCTTTCGGAACTTTATTAAAGATCTCGTTACCTATGTCGATCTGGAAGGCAAATAAAATGGGTCTCATCAAAGCCGATTTACACACTGAAATCGTGTTAGCTGCCAATCCTTGGCCATGGAGGTGGATGAAGAAAGATAAGCAGAAATCTGTTGAGATCTCCTGCGGATTCTTTGCCTTTACAAAGGCCACCCATTTTCTCCAAGATGACTCATATTGCCTTCTAGTCGATTTGCACTTGTATTCCTCTAGGAAGTCTATGCTGGCTTTCGAAATCCCGAAGCGCTTTCTCACCGCTAGGGCGAGAAAATCATGAGCTGCAGGGTCTGGGTTTTCTGTAATGAAGCGCAGACAGTCGACTTCTGGACTCGCTGGGTCAGAACTGGATGTGGTAGCGGCACGAACTTCATCTGTAGTTCCAACGCCAAGGGGAACCACATACTGTTCGCCCACTTGTGGGCCACTATTGCCGCTACCCCCCTTGAAGGATCTCAGTTTGTTGAGGACCCTCAACAGAAGGTTGTGAGGAGGGAACAGATAAATCCTGGACCATCTGTTCCAGTCGAGGGACATTGCGTCCACTGCTTCCGCTAAGGGGTCCTCGTACGGGGACACGTACAGGGGCAACTTCTTGTTGTCTTTCGTCGCAAAGAGGTCTATTTGCAGTTCTGGGACTTGATTCAGAATGAAGGAAAATGATCCTGCGTCTAAGGACCATTCCGACTCTATCGGTGTGAACCTGGATAGAGCGTCCGCTGTCACATTGCGGACTCCTTGAAGGTGAACTGCCGACAGGTACCACTTCTTCTTTTCCGCCAATCGGAAAATGGCTAACATCACTTGGTTGAGAGGTGGTGACCTCGACCCTTGTCGATTCAAGCATCTCACAACCACCTCGTTGTCTGTCACCAATCTTATGTGGATCGAGTGACGCGGGGAGACTTTCTTTAAGGTAAGGAGCACTGCCATAGCTTCTAGAAAGTTTATATGAAAGGTCCTGAATAGCTTGGACCAAGTCCCCTGGACTTTTTTCCGATGAGAGTGACCTCCCCATCCCTCCTTTGAGGCGTCTGAGTGAATCGTCATCGACGGGGGAGGTGGCTGAAGAAGAACCGACTTCTTTAGATGTCTGGCTTGGGACCAAGGTCTGAGAAGAGTACGTAGCCGAGGCGGCACTGGTCTTCTCAGGTCTCTTCGCGCGTTTGATGCATACCTTCTCCAAACTCCGGTTGCATCCTTTAGCTGTGCTCTTAGCACTGGGTCTGTCACTGAAGCGAACTGGAGAGAGCCTAGTACCCTCTCCTGTTCGCGTCTTGATATCCTTTCGGAATCTAGAAGTCTCTTGACAGAGCCCGCTATCTCCTTCCTTTTCTTCATTGGGATGGAGAAACTGTGTGACAAAAGGTCCCAGTGGATTCCCAGCCACTGGAACTTTTGGGATGGAGAAAGTCGAGACTTTTTCTTGTTGATCTTGAAGCCTAGGTACTCTAGGAACTGGATCACCTGACTGGAAGCTTGCAAGCATTCGGTCTCGGATGCTGCCCACACCAGCCAGTCGTCCAGGTAGGCTACTACCTGAATTCCCTTTAGGCGTAATTGTTTGAGAGCTGCGCTCGCAAGCTTCGTGAAAATCCTTGGGGCTATGTTTAGCCCGAATGGCATGGCTCTGAAGGCGTACAGTTTCCGTTGTAGCCTGAACCCTAGGTAGGGGGAGAGTCGACGGCTGATTGGAATGTGCCAATAGGCGTCTGACAAGTCTATAGAGACTGAGTATGCCCTCTTGGGCAGTAAGGTCCTTATGTGTTGCAGTGTTAGCATCTTGAATTTGCAATTCACTATGAACTTGTTGAGTGGTGACAAGTCCAGAATGACTCTGAGCTTTTCCGAGTCTTTCTTGGGAACACAAAACAGCCTCCCTTGGAATTTGATGGACTTCACCTTTCGGATCACATTTTTCTCCAACAGTTCTTGAACGTACTCCTCCAAAATGGGGGTGGAGTGTTGGAAAAACCGAAGGCATGGGGGTGGAGTGCTGTACCAGCTCCAACCCAGTCCATTCTTGAGTAGGCTTTGGGCCCAGGGATCGAAGGTCCAGCGATCCCAAAATTTCATCAGTCTCCCTCCTACCGGTATCATTTCACTTGGACTGCCGTCCTGAGGTCTTGCCTCCCTGACCACGACCGCCTCTGAATCCCCTTCCCCTTGAGGGGCGCCTAGACGAGCCTCTGGCTGCTCCTCTAGGTTTTGCACGAAAGGAAGAAGACTGTCCTTCGAACGTTGGGGCGAATGTGGTTGACTGACCTGGCACCGCCTGGGGTACCCACTGAAAGGCAGTCGGGGTTTGTGCCACCATCTGGGGCACTGGAGGCAAAGGCAATTGCAGTTGCTGTTGCTGTCTATAAGGCTTGGCTGGCCGAAATGGTAGCCTAGTCTTCATATTCTTCCTCTTTGGTTGAGGACCCTCATCCGGGGAAGATTTTCTTTTGATAGCCAGGCCCCACTTCTGGAGAAGGTTTCTATTCTCCACGGCGGCCTTATCAACAACCTCTTTGACCACATCGGTAGGGAAAAGGTCTTTTCCCCAAATGTTGGAGGAGATTAACTTCCTTGGCTCGTGTCTCACTGAAGCCCCGGTGAACACGAACTCCCTGCAAGCTCTCCTTGCCTTGACGAAGCTATAAAGGTCCTTCGTCACTGTGGCTAGGTGAGACTTAGCCACTACCATGAACATTTCATGGACCTTGGGGTCACTTGCCATCGTCTCGAGAGTAGTCTGATGAGACATTGAGGCAGCCAGTCTTTCTTTTGTCTCGAACTCTCTTCGTAAAAGAGATTCGGACAGCTTGGGGAGGTCCTCGCCGAATTGCCGTCCGGCAATATCAGCCTCCAACTTTCCCACTGAGAATGTCAGATGGACATCCTTCCAGTCTTTGTGGTCCATAGGTAGAGCCAGCGACAAGGGTTTACACTCCTCCAGGGAGGGGCAAGGCTTGCCGGCCTCGACTGCCTTTAGGACAGCCGCAAACCCTTTCTGTAAAAAGGGGAAGGCTCTATCAGGAGAGGACACAAACGAAGGGAGCTTCTTGCTCAATGCAGCTACCTTCGAATTCGAGAAGCCCCTCTCTTTCATCGAGGATGAAAGTAGGGCTTGAGCCTTAGCGTGGTCCATAATAATGACCTCCTTCGGCTCTGTCTCCTCCCTTGAAGCTGGTTCTTTTCTCAGCCGGACATAGCAGTCCGGATATGATGCCTTGCTGGGCCAGAATTCTACCTCCTCTAGGGGAACTGAACCCAGCTTATCCGAGATGACGATCTTTCCAGTCGTCATCGGCATGTGCTCAGCATACCTCCATGGGTTAGCATCTGAGCATATGGGAAGGTCTTTCACATTGAGCCTTTTCCGGGGCCCATGTGATTCTGCCAGGGACTGCATACGCAGTTCCATTGCAGCCGCCTTCTCCTGATTCTCCTTCTGCATTTGTTGGATCATTCCAACAATCGAAGAGAGGGCCTGTCCCAGTTCTACTGGGAGGCCAGCTGATGTTGAGGGGATAGGCTCCGGCATCTGAACCGGAGTAGCCGACACCTCGTCGACCTCATCCTCTACGACATCCGGGGTTTGAACTTGATCCTGACCTTCTGCCAGGAGGTCTTCTTCCAAACGTTCGTCCAGGTCAGACATCCTGTCACACAACTGGATGTCTTGCATCGCATCTGCGACTTCCTCGTCCACCTGGACTTGATCTTGAAGGATCTCCTCTTGAGGCTGGGGAATCACTGCCTCAGCTGATGCCTGGGGAAAAAGATACGCCCTCATCTTCTCACTTGGAAGATAAGGGCCAGAGGTGTTCTTCTTGAAGCCCCTTACCCAAGTACGAAGCTTTTCCCTAGCTATATCCCTTGATTCCGCCGTTCTAGGGGAATCAAAAGCCTCAGTAATCAGGTTAGTGCATACAGTACATACCTGAGGGTCCCAATACTGGAGATCATCCTTGGAGACAGCGCATGCTGCGTGTCTCCTACAACACTCATGTCCGCAGAGGTTCTTGCTGCGGACATTGCAGAAAACATTTCCGCACTTCGGAGGGTCCTCCTGTAAAGAGAAGAAATTTCCATGAGTATCAAGTGAACTATGTATCACTGGATATGCATAGTATAGCATAACAATTCATAAAGGAAAGACACACACTTGTGTTTCCCTCACAACCCATTGTTGCAGCCTTCCAGATAATAAAATCAAAATGGTTTATCTCTACTAGAGTAACCAATGCAAGGTTTCCAGAGGAAACAGGTGGAGCTCACACCTAGGCAATGATTTTAAATCCTGGATAATAGACGGGGAAGAACTCTGCTTCCTGTCTGAGGGCAACAGCAAAGGGCCGTGCAAGAAAACACAATAGTGTTAGAAGATACAGTGCTGTACCTAAACTTTTACTATAGTTTTCTTCTTACTGTATATGCTATACAGAAGAATACTAGTACAGTATAGGAGGATGTGTGCCGGCCTGCCTTGGCCGGCCGGCACACATCACAATTAGCTTTAAAGTATACTACTTAACAGCTATAGGGCGGCAGCCCTCTGGTTCAAATGCCTGTGCCGGCGGCAGCAGCTGCCGGCCAGCAACAGCCAGTGTTGGCCGGCAATGATTGCCGGCCAGCAACTACACAAGGTAGTACCCAGCTGCCGGCCACACTCTTGGTGACCGGCAGACAAGGACTGACATAAGCCGGCCGGCAAAGGTACAAGACCGATGCCAGCCGGCAGCAAAAGAACCAGAAGACTACACCTGCCCGGCTGCCGGCCTCATAGGCCGGCAGCCAGCCTCATAGGCCGGCAGCCGGGACAGGTACAGCACTAGAAGAAAATAGAATGGATGCCGGGATAAGAGTGTACACAACCCCCCAAGCCCGGCAACCGAAAGAGTGCATATAAGGAAGGGGAGAAACTTAATTCAGGCTTCCTTGACCAATGCCGTCCGGCTCTGCCGGCAGGCATGGATGAGGGACCAAGAGAGGTCCGGGCAGCACTCGAAAACATAAGACCCTTGCCGTCCAGCATCTCTGCCGGCCGGCAATGGGCTTAGTCAATTCCACATCCCAACCTATACTAGGTCCAGAAGTAGAATGACATACAGTACAGTAATATCCCTGCCGGCCAGCTCTGCCGGCCGGCAAGGTACAGTACAGTAATGGCTAGGCCATTACGGAGATAGAGGGGGAAGGGACAAGAGGGTCCTGCCAACCTTGCTTTAGTGACAGATCACCCGCAGCCAAGAACTTTGTCTTAGCCTAAGGGAGATCTAAGGGAAAGGGCCAGCACAGTAGTATAATACCTGCCAGCTTCCAGAGCACCAAAGCAAGGAAGGCGTTGCTACTCCCAAGGGAAGATTTTATCCTCCCCGAGAACAGCAACAGGACTTAGTCTGGTCGATCACACAAGAAGGAATCATAACTACAGAAACCTTCGATAGTGACCTAAGGGAGCTAAGCTCCCTTTGTAAGTGTTAGGTCAGCGAGGGAGACTCTGCCCCAAGCCAGACAACACGGACTCAGACTAAAAACTCTGTTGTTCTGTCCCTCTTTGAACCAGACTCTGCTGGAACAGGAAGGTACAGTAACACCCTAGTATAGTTTTATCGAAAATAAATTCGGAAAAAACCACTTAGGGATAAGCCCAAGGCTTAAACAGAGGGAAAGGGATTGCATACCTTCTCCGAAGAAAAGAAAGCAACCGGGGAGTATAATAAAGTATACTAAGGCTCCATAAGCAATTAGCCTAGGCACCAAGAGAATCGATTACCTAATTCACCGAAACTCTCACGTATACAATCTTGGAAATATTCCACACAGTCTAAAATGTATAAAATATAGCCTAAAGCTTCAATAAACTTTTAATTACACTCGGAAAAACCAAAATCATGCATTAAGTACTAGGACCAAACGACTAGGCTACATGGCCTAGCGTAGGCCAGAATGGCGAATACTTCGCCAAATAATACTAAGCACGAAAGGAAATCCTATGTAAAGCTAAATAGCTAAAATTTATTAAGCAAAACAACCAGGAATGTCACTCTGACTAACTAATTTATACCTAGCGAGTGACAGTGTCCAGGACACCTCTGGTAGGCTACGGCTCTTGTATCAAAGATTAATCCTATTAATCACTCAAAATTTTACCAAGAGCCTACATTTATACATAACAGACACTATACTCAACTTATCCGAGGTCAACGAAGACGAAGAAGCCATGAAAAGCTGAATAAATCCAAGATTTGCGAGAAAAACAGGAAAAAACACCGAGTTGTTAAGCTACGCAAAAAGGAATGCAGATGGCGCCAGGATTGGCGCCAGGCACGCATACGAATCGGGGGATAGGGAAGCCTTGGGAGCGGCTCCCCTTTTTCTTTCCCGAATTCGTATCTCGTCAATCTCCCTCCTACGAGACGAATCTCTGTTCAGGTCGTAGATTGCCATGTGACGTGTCTAGAATACGTCCTCTGATATGTCGCGATATCCCTTTCACGAGGGATACTCGCTCCAGGAGTTAGAATTCTGGTACCTTAAGGTAAATTCTCTGGGAATATCGCCGTAGTTGTAATATACCCTAGGAAGCTACCCTATAGGAACTTCCATCAGGACGACATGGCTTGAGCCCAAAAATATATATATATATATATGTGTGTGTGTATATATATACACACACACATATATATATATATATATATATATATTTATATACATATATAATGTGTGTAATGGCTGTTGAAAACTATTTACATAATCTAAATGAATGTACAATATCATTATATATATTATCGTAATTATTGAATAAACTTTTTCTTCTACACGATATCATTTTCTATCCTCAGCTTCCTTGTCTTTTTCTCACCTCCATCCCCCACTTCCTCTCCCCCCCCCCCCCTTACCCCAAGTCAGTATAATTCTTTGGCTAAGGCTTGAATGGATCCTAAAAGTGAAAAGAAAGTGTTAAAAAATTAATCGCCAGCTCAAAATACACACAAAGATAATACACATTATTTTTGTCTTTTCTGTTTATATAATTTTTTTAACAACAGATACAATCTTGAGAGAGAGAGAGAGAGAGAGAGAGAGAGAGAGAGAGAGAGAGAGAGAGAGAGAGAGAGATGGCTGTAATATTTTGATTAAGTTTAAATTCTCACCAAAGGAAGCATTACAATCATGATTCAATTACCAAGAGAAATGAGAGAAAACAATAAGTGACAGAAAAATCTATATATTTTATATGATCTGATAAGATCTAGTCACAGCATCCAATTCTGTATCAATTTTTTTTTAAATTAAGAGAAAAACAAACGGAGTCATGCTTTCCAACCCATATCTTCAATGGGGTTTTGGAACGATTTTTGTTTGTTTACGGCAATTGGAGATTGCATTCAACACCTGTTGCTTTTAGAAAAAACACATCAATAGGCTCAACGACTTTGATAGGATTTCAGGTTTGATCCCCTTTTCCCCAGGTAAACAAAACGCATCTTTTGAAGCTGAAGATAATCCACAGCCAATATGGTGAAACGGACTTTGTGTGTGGGCTGTGCTAATTTGCTTTCCTGTCAATTACAGGAAGGGTTTACAAAATGGCAAAAGCACAGAACAGCAAGTGCATGGTGAACGATGGACGCTTGTAATAACTGGTGTCAAGGACGATTGTAATAAGTAGTGTCAAGAGGGACGCTTGTAATAATGGGTGTCCAGAAGGCGCTTGTAATAACTGGATTCAAGGACACATTTAATAACTAGTGTCAAGAAGTAGGCTTGTAATAACTGGTTTCAACTAGGACGCTTGTAATAACTGGTGTCAAGAAGGATGCTTGTAATAACTGGTGTCAAGAAGGACGCTTGTAATAACTGGTGTCAAGAAGGATGCTTGTAATAACTGGTGTCAAGAAGGACGCTTGTAATAACTGGTGTCAAGAAGGATGCTTGTAATAACTGGTGTCAAGAAGGACGCTTGTAATAACTGGTGTCAAAAAGGATGCTTGTAATAACTGGTTTCAAGACGGACACTTGTAAAAACTGGATTCAATGACACATCCAATAACTAGTGTCAAGAAGGAGGCTTGTAGTAACTGGTGTCAAGAAGGAAGATTGTAATAACTGGTGTCAAGAAAGACGCTTGTAATAACTGGTGTCAAGAAGGACGCTTGTAATAATAACTGGTGTCAGGAAGGAGGCTTTTAATAAATGGTGTCAAGAAGGACGCTTGTAATAAGTGGAATCAAGGACACATGTAATAACTAGTGTCAAGAAGGACGCTTATAATAACTGGTGTCAAGAAGGACACTTGTAATAACTGGATTCAAGAAGGACACTTGTAATAACTGGATTCAAGGGCACATGTAATAACTAGTGTCAAGAAGGAGGTTTGTAATAACTGGTGTCAAGAATGAGGCTTTTAATAACTGGTGTCAAGAAGGAGCCTTATAATAACTAGTGTCAATAAGGAGGTATTTGATAACTGCTATCAAGAAGGAGGGTTATAATAACTGGTGTCAAGAATGAGGCTTGTAATAATTGGTGTCAAGGAGACTTGTTTAACTGGTGTCAAGGAGTACACTTGTGATAACTGGATTCAATGACACTTGTAATAACTAGTGTCAGGAAAGACGCTTGTAATAACTGGTGTCAAGAAGGACGATTGTAGTAACTGGTGTCAAGAAGGAAGCTTGTAATAACTGGTATCAAGAAGGACGCTTGTAATAACTGGTGTCAAGAAGGAGCCTTGTAGTAACTGGTGTCAAGAATGAGCCTTGTAGTAACTGGTGTCAAGAAGGAACCTTGTAATAACTGGTGTTAAAAAGGACGCTTGTAATAACTGGTGTCAAGAAGGACGCTTGTAATAAATGGTGTCAAGAAGGAGCCTTGTAGTACTTGGTGTCTAGAAGGAAGCTTGTAATAACTGTTGTCCCGAAGAAAACTTGTAATAACTGGTGTCAAGAAGGACGCTTGTAATAACTGGTGTCAAGACGGACGTTTGTAATAACTAGTGTCAAGAAGGACACTGGAAATAACTGGTGTTACGAGGGACGCTTGTAATAACTGGTGTCAAGAAGGAGCCTTGTAATAACTGGTGTCAAGAAGGAAGCTTGTAATAACTGGTATCAAGATGCAGGCTTTTAGTATCTGGTGCCAAGAAGGACGCTTGTAATAACTGGTGTCAAGAAGGAACCTTGTAATAACTGGTGTCAAGAAGGACATGTGTAATAACTGGTGTCAAGAAGGACGTGTGTAATAACTGGTATCAAGAAGGACGCTTGTAATAACTGGTGTCAAGAAGGAGCCTTGTAATAACTGGTATCAAGAAGGAGCCTTGTAGTAACTGGTGTCAAGAAGGAAGATTGTAATAACTGGTGTCAAGAAGGAGCCTTGTAATAACTGGTGTCCAGAAAGACGCGTGTAATAACTGGTGTCAAGAAGGACGCTTGTAATAACTGGTGTCAAGAAGGACGTATGTTATAACTGGTTTCAAGAAGAACACTTGTAATCACTGGTGTTAAGAAGGAGCCTTGTAATAAATGGTGTCAAGAAGGACGCTTGTAATAACTGGTGTCAAGAAGGACGCTTGTAATAACTGGTGTCAAGAAGGACGCTTGTAATAACTGATATCAAGAAGAACACTTGTAATCACTGGTGTTAAGAAGGAGCCTTGTAATAAATGGTGTCAAGAAGGACGCTTTTAATAACTGGTATCAAGATGGAGGCTTTTAATAACTGGTGCCAAGAAGGACGCTTGTAATAACTGGTGTCAAGAAGGAGCCTAGTAATAACTGGTGTCAAGAAGGACGCTTGTAAAAACTGATGTCAAGAAGTACGCTTTTAATAACTGGTGTCAATAAGGAGCCTAGTAATAACTGGTGTCAATAAGGAGCCTAGTAATAACTGGTGTCAAGAAGGACGCTTATAATAACTGGTATCAAGATGGAGGCTTTTAATAACTGTTGTCAAGAAAGACGCTTGTAATAAATAGTGTCAAGAAGGAAACTTGTAATAACTGGAGTCAAGGATACTTGTAATGATTAGTGTCAAGAAGGACGCTTGTAATAACTACTGTCAAGAAGGACTCTTGTAACAACTACTGTCAAGAAGGACTCTTGCAATAACTAGTGTCAAGAAGGACGCTTGTAATAACTGGTGTCAAGGCCACAGACGAGAAAATGAAAGAATTAATCTAAGGACGCCTTAATAACTGTTTCATAGGGCTTTGTTTACTAAATATAACACCTCGAGTAGGGAAGAGTGTAGTTTAAGGAATCGTAGCTGAGAAATTTTCTAACATCTGAGTTCAGTAGTAAATGGGTTCGGTGTTATGGAGGTGACACAATTGGTAGTTTTTAATTCGAATTACCCTTAATGCGTCAATATGGATGAAAAGATCATGATCATGCTCAAATAGATAAAAATTTCTATATTAATAAAAAGTAATAAGAAAAACAACAGTAGATGGATTAACAGATTTCATAGGTAAAGACAAACCATTACTTTTGTAATTGCATTTTCTGCTTGCTGTTGTATTTTTATAAGTCACTTCTGCAATTCAAGGAATTCACGTAAATTGATGAAGTTGAATACTTAATAACCCAATGTAACTTGCTATCGAAATACTTCATATAATTTAAATACACTCACTGATGTTATTCTCTATGAAGGGATTCAGCAACACAAGATCTATGTTCGGGAGATTGAATTCACGCGAAGAGAGTAGCATCATCT
>NC_090738.1:129150804-129154492 GCF_036898095.1 Palaemon carinicauda | reverse complement strand
AAAAAGGAAAGACACTAGAATTTGAACGGCTTACAAATAAGACGCTTTTAACTTGTGTTAAAAGTATGTTCAGATATTTTCCTGCATTTAAAGAATCAATAAAAATCCTATACTCAATTCTTTTTAGTGAGGCAGATTTTCACCGACTCACCGGGGTGCCCTTTTAGCTCGGAAAAGTTTCCTGATCGCTGATTGGCTGAACAAAATAATTATAACCAATCATCTAGCAGGAAACTTTTCCGAGGTAAAAGGGGCACCGCTGCGAGTCAGTGCAAATGCGCCTCATTAAAAAAATTGAGTATAGTTACTGAATAAGATAAACTTAATTTAGAGTTAAAAGAATTAATTTATTTGGCATTTTGGTATCGTCAACATGGATATAAGCATGTCAACATGGAGATAAGCATGTCAACATGGATATAAGCATGTCAACATGGAGATATGCTCAACTATATCCTTCATGGGATTTCACTAATAACACCATAGTTAAGAAGAAAGTGTTAGCGGAAAAAAAAGATTTAATCAAGAAAGCGGAACTGGTAAAAAAAACACAACAACAACAAAAACAACAACAACAAGGTTCTCGATCTCCTGACCTAAACGAATTATTCACAATACCAAAATTCGAAAGATCAAAGGACCGCTTGCCAAATTTACGAAGGAACAGCGAGAAACCAAAAACTAAGGATACAACATACACACACTACGGCCTCTTATCACATTTAAATCTAATTTCCTCGTCTGTCTTTCTCACTGTAACACAAATTATATCATCATTACCTATCTTAGTAGATGGATGAACTGCCAATTACACACCGCAATCAACATACCTGGAAGAGAGAAAAAAAATAAGTTTATAATGTCATTTCATTTATATTACAATAATGTGCATTACAATCAACAAACTCTAAATTATATTTAATGTTATTCCAGAAGGTAAAACATTCAAGTTTAGAAAATACTACTTTCGATTGTCACAAATTTCACAATATAAACAAAATCTTAATATCATCACTATTTTTACGTTAATAAAAACATGAAACAATTATTTTAGAAACATCTTGCAGTTAAGTCCCAGCGTTGAGGTAGCCTATTGAAAACGCTCCTACCTCGCAATCTGTTGGACAGGGATTCACGACCTGCTCAAACTCGATAGTTGCTAGCAATGTTTCCCAACTACCGTTGAAATAGCCTATTGGAAACGTTATTGGGACAGGGGTTCGATACCTTTTCAAGCTCTATAGTTGCTAGTAATGTTTCCCTATTACCGTTGGGATAGCCTGGCAATCAATTGGATTGGGGTTCGACACCCTCTCATGCTTGATAGTTGCTATAATGTTGGCAACCTCACCATCCTTGTGGGCTAAGGATGGGGAGTTTGGGGGAGCCTACGGGTCTACCTGCTGAGTCATCAACAGCCATTGCCTGGCACTTCCTGGTCTTAGCTTGATACATGGGGGACTTAGGCGCTGATCATATGTATATATGGTCAGTCCTCTAGGGCAGTGGTTCCCAAACTGGGGGGGCGCGCCCCACTAGGGAGGCGTGGAGTCATCTGCTCGAAATTACTTGTTTAATAGAATAAAATCATTAAAAGAACAAATATCTGTCATTACATACATGCATCCATCTCACTATATTTGACCAGAAATTGTGCTTAGTCTCATAAGTATTTCCAAATATTATATACTATGTTCTCAAATTATCTATTCTTAAAATTGAAACTCAATCTTGCCAATTTGCTGATGTTCATACTTTTTTTTTCGCTCACTTTGAACCAAATGTTTCGTTTTTAGTTACTGGAATGTACTATTATTTGTTTGAGTGGCTTTCATTACTAAAATGTAATACAAACAGAAATCTGTTTTCTTGTACAATACTAAGGCAAGAATCATTTCATATAGAAAAAGGGGGGGGGGGGGGGCGTACGGGTCTACTGGAAGCAAAAAGGGGGCGTACGGGTCTACTGGAAGCAAAAAGGGGGCGTACGGGTCTACTGGAAGCAAAAAGGGGGCGTACGGGTCTACTGGAAGCAAAAGGGGGCGTCAGGTAAGATAGTTTGGGAACCACTGATCTAGGGCACCTGTTCTTTCTCTTACCTCTGCTATTCAAAAATGACATTTAAACCTTTAAATATAAGCATAATCGACTTCCACAGCCACTTTCCTATAAGTGGCTATCAGCATTCCTGTACTATACAGTACTGTACTGTACAAGAGCCAATTCGGGACAAAGTTACAGCGCAATGAAAGCGAGGAAGGCACTTACCATTGTACACATGAAAATAACATTACCGTTACCACGAATAAAAAGTAATAGCCAGAGTGGCGATCAAAAACGGTATATTGTCCCAAGCCCTTTACCTTGTCATTTTTCCTTGCTTTTTTCCAAAAATAAAAAATAAATAAAAATCACTTATGTATATACTGTATAAATTTATTATATTATCAGAAGTAGGAGATTTGCGAGCCCTATTATTATTATTTATTATTATTATTATATATAAATATACACATCTTATATATATACACATCTTATATATATATATATATATATATATATATATATATATATATATATATATATATATATAACATATAAATAAATTTAATACCATTCTACACGCATGGAGAGCATCAATACAGCATACTTTAAGTACCTAAAATATATTTAAAGAAAAAATGATATTACAAAAGTATTTATTTTAAATCAAACTAAAATAAAAATATAACAGGTGCATGATTATATCATCTTTACTGCAGAGGAGAGTTATAATATACAATATTGTAAGAATATAATAAATGAAAACCTACACATTTTTTCATACACGTATAAATATCTCCTCTTTATTATAAAGACCGTGTGTCTGATTATATACATACACATACACTACATACACATTTATATACTATATATATATATATAGAGAGAGAGAGAGAGAGAGAGAGAGAGAGAGAGAGAGAGAGAGAGAGAGAGAGAGAGAGAGAGAGAGAGATAAAAAGCAGCAAAAAAGTATATAAAATAGAATAAAAAAGTAGATAAAAAAGCATCAAAAGGTAGATAAAAAGCAGCAACAGGTAGAAGAGTACATAAAAAGCAGCAAAAAGTATATAAAAACATCGAAAAGTAGATAAAAAAGCAGCAAAAAGTAGATGTAAGGCACCAAACAGATAGATAAAAAGGCAGCAAAAAGGTAGATAAAAGGCAGAAAAGTAAATAAAAAATCAGCTTAAGCAAGGGGTGCTGATGCTTACTGCTGCGTTGCTGCTGCTTTTCTTCCAGGAAAAATTCAGCGGAGGGAAAAGGTAAGATCTGACCAGCATCGTTCGGAGAATCCAGCCTCTCCCCCTCAGGGGATAAACTAACGAGGGGGAAAGGGGGGGGGGGAGAGATGCAAGGCCGATGTTTAAGGTACTTCATGAATATCTGATGTTGCAGAGGGGGGAGGAGGAGGAGGAGGAGGAGGTAGGGAGAGAGGGAGGGAGGAGAGGTGCTTCTTCATGGGGGGTAACTAGGAGTTGGTTAAAATTGGCGATCAATAAGGGGCAAGGATGGATTGGGTAAATGAAGAGGTACTGAGTTTTAGAGCAATACACGTCGAGTAATAATAATAATAATAATAATAATAATAATAATAATAATAATAATAATGAGGTAGGGAGGTGCTGCTAATAAGTGATAACTATTG
>NC_090738.1:129128304-129145804 GCF_036898095.1 Palaemon carinicauda | reverse complement strand
CTAATTTCTTTGTTGGACCCTTGGGCTTATAGGGTCCTGTTTTTTCAACTAGGACAGTAGCTTATAAAATAATAATAATAATAATAATAACAACAGGGATTGTATATTGAATTCTGAATTTTAGTTGCTGAATTACAAATTATATACATTCACAGCAAAACTCAAATCCTCTCCCAGAACGATGTATGAAGTATATCATAAAAGTATTCAGGATAAGGTGTCCATAAGTGTATACTCCCACAAAAGGGTCGTATCCTTAAAGGTCAAACAGAATGTACCAGACTTATAAGGATAATTATCCTGATATCTTTTAATCCATATATGAACTATGCAATGTGAATTAATATCCTAAGGTTATAAAGGTAAAGTACATGGGAATAAGGGTACAGATATTGGAAGAACTTTTTGTGGAACCAAATTTCGAATAACCTTATTTTCCCCTTTCAACCATTAATCATTATCCCTTCTGTTTCAACTGCTATCACCACCCTTTCTTCCCTTGAGAGAGAGAGAGAGAGAGAGAGAGAGAGAGAGAGAGAGAGAGAGAGAGAGAGAGAGAGAGAGAGCGAGCTCACATAGGACGAGGATCACCTAGTCAATTTGGGTTCGAGAACTGACACAGGTCCCCCTTTTGCTAGCTTAAGTTCGTATACCACTACATCGCGGTGTCAGGAGAGAGAGAGAGATCCCCTTTTTTCTGGCCTAAGTTCGTATACCACTAAACCACGGGAGAGAGAGAGAGAGAGAGAGAGAGAGAGAGAGAGAGAGAGAGAGAGAGAGAGAGAGAGAGAAAATCCTTCCCACACATTTCTCTCACATGTATGTAAAAGTAAGACTTCTAAATAACACCACTGACAAGACAGAGTACAAGAAAACCGAACCTATAATAACATACACGCATACACTCCTCATGCATACAATCATTCATACATACATACAAGCGGTTACTGCATGCAAAGACAAGCACGATCAGACGTGCCGAACACGAAGCAATATCCCCGAACGAGGGAAAAGGAAAAAAAAAATCAATACCATTACTCATTAAATGCACGAAGCGATGGCTCTTTCAAAAAAGCCCTGATAAACGAAATGCGGCGGAACAAGAGAGGTCTTAGTTCGACGGAAAGAGGACTTAGCAAGAGGAGATAAATAGGGAGGCGAAGAGAGGAGAGGATAAGAGGAGATAAATGGGGAAGCAGGGAGAGGAAAGGATAAGTGGGAATACGGGCAAGGTGATAAAAGAGGTAACTGCAACAGGAAAAGGGAGGAGGCGAGACTGGGAGAGTTCGACGGAAAGAGGACTTAGTAAGAGGAGATAAATAGGGAGGCGAAGAGAGGAGAGGATAAGAGGAGATAAATAGGGAAGCAGAGAGAGGAAAGGATAAGTGGGAATGCTGGCAAAGTGATAAAAGCGGTAACTGCAACAGGAAAGGGGAGGAGGCGAGACTGGGAGAGGGAAGGATAAAGAGAGAGACTCGATGTAGTGGTGGTATGGAAGGACAGAGATGGGAAGGGGATAAGATAAGAAAGGATAGTGCATGTGCAGGATAAACTGAAGAGGAGAATAAATTGAAAGGGACGAAGGACAACAAGGTGATAAACAGAGAAAGCCGGAAACATGCAGTGATAAATGGATGAAAATTCGTGCGAATAGAAACGGCAAGGATGTGAAAGGATGGATGAGGATAAATAGGGATGAAACCATGTGGAAGGATAGATGAGGATAAATAGGGATGAAACCATGTGAAAGGATAGATGAGGATAAATGGCCATGAAACCATGTGAAAGGATAGATGAGGATAAATAGGGATGGAACCATGTGAAAGGATAGATGAGGATAAATAGGGATGGAACCATGTGAAAGGATAGATGAGGATAAATAGGGATGAAACCATGTGAAAGGATAGATGAGGATAAATGGCCATGAAACCATGTGAAAGGATAGATGAGGATAAATGGCCATGAAACCATGTGAAAGGATAGATGAGGATAAATAGGGATGAAACCATGTGAAAGGATAGATGAGGATAAATAGGGATGAAACCATGTGAAAGGATAGACGAGGATAAATAAGGATGAAACCAAGTGAAAGGATAGATGAGGATAAATAGGGATGAAATCATGTGAAAGGATAGATGAGGATAAATAGGGAGGAAACCATGTGAAAGGATAGACGAGGACAAATAGGGAGGGAACCATGTGGAAGGATAGACGAGGACAAATAGGGATGGAACCATGTGAAAGGATAGACGAGGACAAATAGGGAGGGAACCATGTGGAAGGATAGACGAGGACAAATAGGGATGGAACCATGTGAAAGGATAGACGAGGACAAATAGGGAGGGAACCATGTGAAAGGATAGACGAGGACAAATAGGGAGGGAACCATGTGGAAGGATAGACGAGGACAAATAGGGAGGAAACCATGTGAAAGGATAGACGAGGACAAATAGGGAGGGAACCATGTGGAAGGATAGACGAGGACAAATAGGGATGGAACCATGTGAAAGGATAGACGAGGACAAATAGGGAGGGAACCATGTGAAAGGATAGACGAGGACAAATAGGGAGGGAACCATGTGAAAGGATAGACGAGGACAAATAGGGAGGGAACCATGTGAAAGGATAGACGAGGACAAATAGGGAGGGAACCATGTGAAAGGATAGACGAGGACAAATAGGGAGGGAACCATGTGGAAGGATAGACGAGGACAAATAGGGAGGAAACCATGTGAAAGGATAGATGAGGATAAATAGGGATGGAACCATGTGAAAGGATAGATGAGGATAAATAGGGATGAAACCATGTGAAAGGATAGATGAGGATAAATGGCCATGAAACCATGTGAAAGGATAGATGAGGATAAATGGCCATGAAACCATGTGGAAGGATAGACGAGGACAAATAGGGATGGAACCATGTGAAAGGATAGACGAGGACAAATAGGGAGGGAACCATGTGAAAGGATAGACGAGGACAAATAGGGAGGGAACCATGTGGAAGGATAGACGAGGACAAATAGGGAGGAAACCATGTGAAAGGATAGACGAGGACAAATAGGGAGGGAACCATGTGGAAGGATAGACGAGGACAAATAGGGATGGAACCATGTGAAAGGATAGACGAGGACAAATAGGGAGGGAACCATGTGAAAGGATAGACGAGGACAAATAGGGAGGGAACCATGTGGAAGGATAGACGAGGACAAATAGGGATGGAACCATGTGAAAGGATAGACGAGGACAAATAGGGAGGGAACCATGTGGAAGGATAGACGAGGACAAATAGGGATGGAACCATGTGAAAGGATAGATGAGGATAAATAGGGATGAAATAATGTGAAAGGATAGATGAGGATAAATAGGGATGAAATAATGTGAAAGGATAGATGAGGATAAAAGGAAAGTAATTAAAAGGAGGTTAAAAATATGCTGTACAAGGTGAACTGTAGATGAAAGAAATTAATAAAATAGGTGAAAAGAAAGATGATAACATTTCTGACTTCTAGCTTCAAAATAGAATCATTGGAGATACATAACCGCAGAGTCAACAGTTTTGAAAGTGACTTCATGATGTAGCCTCGCCTCTCGCTATTAGCCAATTATGATAAACACTTTATTTATGTCTTTTTGTTTACATCCGACCAAATCAAGCGATAGTGAACCTTGAAGTAGCAAGGTGAGTTTTAAAGATATAAAATTCGCTCATGAATGGCGGAGGCAAGGGATAGTGACAATGCCCTAGCAGGACAATGCCTCAGACACTGACCAAGCTAGCACCAGGGAGGGCCAGACAATGCCTATACTGTACACTCCCCTAAACAGTAAACACCCCATTCTTAGATCACAAGGATGGTGAGCCTGCAGACACTACAAGAAACTATCGCGCTTGAGCGCGTCTCGAATCCCAGTCCAGCATATCGCAAGGCAGAATAGTTTCTAATGGACAAACCTTATCTTTATATTATGTTGCATTAAATCAATGTAAAAAAAAAAAAAAAAAAAAAAAAAAAGAAAAAAAAAAAAAAAAAAAAAAAAAAAAAAAAAAAAAAAACATCCACGTCAGAGTAATTGTTATCAGCTGGTCCCAGACCAAATAATTGTAAGAGTCATAAGCCAAAAGTGATAATTTTGACAACTATATAAAGATACACAGATTTAAATTAGTAATAAAAAGGAAAATAGCAAAAACTTTTATTGAATGGACGATAATCAAGCGACTGTGTCTGGAGACGAAGCTTGATAAGATAACGTGAATATCAAATGAATAGGAAAAGGAGAAATATGAAACTGAGGAACAGCTATTTACTCATTAGCTATCTCGCAGGGATGGAAGCTCAGTCAGAAATACTGAATGAAGGGATAGTAGCGAAATCTAACGAGCTAAGCTATATCACCCTCATCAATATTGTATTTACATAATTAATAAGAGTGACCAGGATTCATACAGCATAATTTAACCTTAATATATTTTTTCTCGTATTAGGGGATAGTATAATTTCTCTTCAAAGACTTGAAAGTCGTTCATGAATGGCGGGGGCAAGTGACACTGATATTGCCCTATCAAGCAGGACAATGCTCTAGAGACTGACCATATTACATATAATCAGCACCCAAGTCCCCTCTCCAACCAAGTTAGGACCAAGGAGGGCCAGGCAATGGCTGCTCATGATTAAGCAGATAGACTTATAGGCTCCCCCAAACCCTCCATCCTTAACTCACAAAGATGGTGAGGTTGTAGCGACCAAAGAAACGAAAGTTTGAGCGGGGCTCGAACCCAAGTCTGGCATTCACCAGTCAGGGACGTTACCACATCGTCCACCACAATCTTATAATTAAAAGGACAATCAGATATTCCTTGAGAGAGAGAGAGAGAGAGAGAGAGAGAGAGAGAGAGAGAGAGAGAGAGAGAGAGAGAGAGAGAGAGAGAGAGAGAAAGCAGCCTTGTCTTTATACAAATAACACCCGCATCTACAGACAAGGCAAAGTTCAGCAGAGTAATATTCTAATTGAAATTATAAAACCGGTATATCAAAGCCTATGATGATAACAGCTGAGTTGGAGATACACACACACACATCATCATCATCATCAGCCGTTACTAGCCCACTACACAACAAAGGCTTCTAACACGTTCTTCCACTTCCGTCTGTTTATGGTCTTTCTGTGCCAGTCCACACCCGCAAACTTTCTCAGTTAGCCAATCCATCGTCTTCTTATCCTTCCCTTGTTTTTTACAATGTCTAGGGACCCATTCTGTTATTCTTAATATATATATATATATATATATATATATATATATATATATATATATATATATATATATATATATATATTTTATATATATATAAATATATCTATCTATATATTATATATATAATATATATCTATCTATATATTATATATATAATATATATCTATATCTATATTATATAATATATACACATATATATATATATATATATATATATATATATATATATATATATATATATATATTATATAATATATATGTATATGTATGTATATAAATAAATAAATATATATATATATATACACACAACATATATATATATATATATATATATATATATATATATATATATATATATATATATTACACACACAAAGTATATTTGCATTATGTGTGTGTGTGGGGAATGAAAATCAACGATATATAGTGTTAAAATAGTAAAATATCTACCTTACAACGGGTTCCAACCCCAGACACTTCAAATGAAAGGCAAGGCAAGGTAGCTATGAATCATGCAACCAACAGTTCAAAAGAAGTCTGAACCGAAGTGCTAATTGCATTTCAGGATTTACAAGGAGCGATCAATGTCTTGCATACCAGAAAGTTTGACGAACCAGGGTCGCAAAGTTAGGATACATGCAAGAGACTCGGTTACATGTATTCATACATGCAAGAGAGACTGTTACATGTATTCATACATGCAAGAGAGACTGTTACATGTATTCATACATGCAAGAGAGACTGGTCCATTTATTCATACATGCAAGAGAGACTGTTACATGTATTCATACATGCAAGAGAGACTGTTACATGTATTCATACATGCAAGAGAGACTGTTACATGTATTCATACATGCAAGAGACTCTGTTACATGTATTCATACATGCAAGAGACTCTGTTACATGTATTCATACATGCAAGAGACTCTGTTACATGTATTCATACATGCAAGAGACTCTGTTACATGTATTCATACATGCAAGAGACTCTGTTACATGTATTCATACATGCAAGAGAGACTGTTACATGTATTCATACATGCAAGAGAGACTGTTACATGTATTCATACATGCAAGAGAGATTGTTACATGTATTCATATATGCAAGAGACTCTGTTACATGTATTCATACATGTAAGAGACTCGGTTACATGTATGAATACATGCAAGAGAGACTGTTACATGTATCCATACATGCAAGAGACTGTTATATGTATTCATACATGTAAGAGACTCGGTTACATGTATTCATACATGCAAGAGAGATTGTTACATGTATTCATACATGCAAGAGAGATTGTTACATGTATTCATACATGCAAGAGACTTTTATATGTATTCATACATGCAAGAGACTTTTATATGTATTCATACATGCAAGAGACTTTTACATGTATTCATACATGCAAGAGACTGTTATATGTATTCATACATGCTTATTGTCTTCGTCAAAATCGAAGATTTGCGAAGGATATGTATTGACCAGTCGTCATTTAATTATTTATATTTGATCAACTTTACATAAAAACTACTGTACCGACTTCGCCCAAACTTGGCAATGTTAGATATGGCTCAAAGCTGAATCTATAAGTCCTTTATTTATTTACTTGAGCAATTTTACACAAAAACTACTGTACCGACTTTGACCAAACTTAGCAATGTTGGATATGGCTTAAATATGAATCTGCAAGTCATTCATTTATTTACTTGTGAGCAACTTTACACAAAAACTACTGTACCCATTTTGACCAAACTTGCTAGTCATGGTGGATGTGACCCAAGGATAAATCTAACATTTTGGATAAAGTACATCAAAGTATAAGTACGTATAAGTACTTTGAACATAATCGCAATGTTAAGTAAATGGCAAATATTTTCTCTTAGATAATATTTTGTTTTTGAACAGCATTATGCAAAAACTGCAGAACCAATTTCAAAGAAACTTGGTGGGCATGTGAAGTATGACCAAAGGACAAATCCATTAGATTTTGAAGAAAATACATTGGGGTATATGTACACAGAGGAGTTATTAGCAAAATAAGACTTCTTGGCGTTGCGAAGGCATGTTCTCTACTATGAGCCACTGTGGTTTCTTTTCCATCTACTATAATCTTTCATTCATATCTTCATAATGCCATTATTATTATTATTACTTGCTAAGCTACAATCCTAGTTGGAAAAGCAGGATGCTATAAGCCCAAGGGCTCCAACAGGGAAAATAGCCCAGTGAGGAAAGAAAGTAAGAAAAAGGAACAAGAGATGTAACGAACAACTAAAATCAAAATATTTTAAGAACAGCAACATTAAAATAAATCTTTCATACATAACTATAAAATCTTAAAAAAAAAAAAGAAAAAAGTAAGAGAAATAAGATAGAATAGCATGGCCGAGGGTATTCTCAAGCAAGAGAACTCTACCCCAAGACACTGGAAGATCATGGTACAAAGGCTATGACACCACCCAAAAATAGAGAACATAAGTAGATTTTGGAGTGTCCTCTTTTAACATTGCTACTAGAAAGACTAAACTAAACAGACAGAATAGTGTGCCCGAGTGTACCAGCAAGCAAGAGAACTCTACCCCCAAGACAGTGGAAGATCAAGGTACAGAGGCTATGGCACTACCCAAGAATAGAGAACATAAGTACATTTTGGAGTGTCCTCCTCCAACATCGCTACTAGAAAGACTAAAACAGATGAGACGCCACAGGACGCACTCAATTTCATCTAACTGAAGCGACAGCACGAACGAGCAATGACGTACGCACATTCTCACGTACCCAGAGTCAATGTATTCAAACTAGTACTCTGTTAGGCAAACTCTCAGCCGAGCACAGACATGTATTACGGCAACATCACGTAATACTGCAGCGGACCGTGAGATCTTACGAAGCCGGTGGCCGAGGTTTCGAAACACAAATATCTCCGTACATGATTTTAAATTAATCTTGTATTCATGAGTTTATAAAAGTCATTTGCATAACGAGATCAAAAAGAATCTAATTCATACCAGAGTTGTTGAACATAATGGAGGAGATGATGAGGCATCTTGCAAATATCTTAAATAAAATGTCATTAACTCCGTACATGATTTGAAATTAATCTTGTATTCAAGAGTTTAATAGCCATTTGCATAACGAGATCAAAAGGAATCTAATTCATACCAGAGTTGTTTAACATAATGGAGATGATGATGAAGCGTCTTGCAAATATCTTTAATAAAATGTCATTAAAAAGTTTTGATTTGTGTCTTAATATTTTGTACTAGAGGACAGTGTGCGTCCATAGAAGGTATTTATGGAGTAAATGATAAACATAGAGAGAAAATAGTCTTAAACGAGAAGGAATAAAAAAAAAGTGAGGCAAAAGAAATTTTGATATAAAATATCATTAAAAACTTTTTATTGATGTCTTATATTTTCATTTCTTAATCTTTCGTACGAGAATACAGTGTGTCCATTGAAGTGTGCATGCAGTAAATGGTAAAACAGGGAAAGGAAATTGTCTTAAATAAAAAAAAAGTGAGGCAAGAGAAAATTTTACATAAAATATAATTAAAAAACATTATTTATTTCTTATCTTTTTTACGAGAGTACAGTGTGTGTGTCTATAGAAGTATGTATTAAGTAAAAAGTAAAACATAGAAAGGAAATTATTTATTTA
Source organism: Palaemon carinicauda (assembly GCF_036898095.1). NCBI lineage: Eukaryota > Metazoa > Arthropoda > Malacostraca > Decapoda > Palaemonidae > Palaemon > Palaemon carinicauda. The sequence continues at coordinate 129,136,888 of NC_090738.1, read as the reverse complement.
TCGTCTTAAATAAACAAAGAGAAAAAGTAAGGCAAGAGTTAAATAACCAACACTGAAGAGGTTTGAATAATATTAGCAACTTGTAAAATATTGTGCGGTAAAATAATTTTCCATTGAAGCTCTACACTTAATAAGCAGCCGTTACTTGTCCAATGCAGGACAAAAGCCTCGGTCATGTCCTTCCAATCTGTTTATGGCCTTTTTATACCGTCTATAACCGAAAACCTTCTTACTTCGTTAATCCATAGTTTTCTCTTCATTCCCTTGCTTCTTTTTGCAATATCTTAGTACCCATTCTCCTATTCTTAATGTTCATTTATTAACTGAAACTCTTAAGTGTCTTGCCCATGTCCATTTCTTTTTCTTGCATGTTGTTAGATTATCTTCTACTTGAATTTGCTTTTTTATACATGTTTTTTTCTTTAGTCTCTTTCTGTTATACCCATCATTATCTTTTCCACAGCTCTTCGATTAAATACTTTCCTTTGTAATATATATATATATATATATATATATATATATATATATATATATATATATATATATATATATATATATACATAAGCCTACACACACACACATATATATATATATATATATATATATTTATATATATATATATATATATATATATATATACATATATATATATACACACATTATATACATAAGCCTATATATATATATATATATATATATATATATATATATATATATATATATATATTATACATATATGTATATATAAATATATATATATATATATATATATATATATATATATATATATATATATATATATATATAACCTATATAGAAAAAGTGTGGACGCGAAAATCTTAAATTATCAAATCCATCAGTAAGACTTTTATGCAAAGTAATCTTCCCCACGCTTCGCTTTCTCATACACAAATGTATGAAGTATAACAAAAAACAAACCAAACATGCAAAAAAAAAAAAAAAAAAAATAAAAAAAAAAATAAACATGTGAATAGCGATCAGACGCAAAATAACAAGGCTGCAGATACCATCCACTGAAACTGATAAGTTCTGTGGAAGGTGAAATTGAAGACTCCAGACATGAAGGAGGGGGGGGGGGGGGGGAGGGAGGGGAGTTCACGATGAGGGGAGGGGAGAGTGGAGAAGGCAAGGGGAGGGGTAGGTTGAGAAGACATGGCAAATCATGATATACACTTCACCTTTTCCCCTCGGCTTGTTCGATCGACCGACTTAATTTAACCACGAACCTAAAGGCAAAGATAACATTATTATTATTATTATTATTATTATTATCATTATTATTACTTGCTAAGCTACAACCCTAGTTGAAAAAGCAGAATGCTATAAGCCCAGGGGCTCCAACAGAGAAAATAGCCCAGTGAGGAAAGGAGATAATGGTGTTTCTTATTGCTAGCTAAGCTACAACCCTAGTTGGAAAAGCATCATGCTATAAGTCCAGGGGCTCCAACAGGAAAAATAGTCCCGTGAGGAAAGGAGATACTTGTGTTTGTTATTGCTAGCTAAGCTACAACCATAGTTGGAAAAGCATCATGCTATTAAGCCAAGGGGCTCCAACAGCGAAAATAGCCCCGTGAGGGAAGGAGATACTAGTGTTTGTTATTGCTAGCTAGGCTACAAACCCTAGCTGGAAAACCATAATGCTATAAGCCAAGGGGCTCCAACAGCGAAAATAACCCACTGAGGCAAGGAGATACTAGTGTTTGTTATAGCTAGCTAAGCTACAACCCTAGTTGGAAAAGCTTCATGCTATAAGACCAAGGGCTCCAACAGCGAAAATAGCCAAGTGAGGAAGGAAACAAGGAAATAAGAGAAGTAATTAACAATTAAAATTAAATATTTTAAGAACAGTAACAACTTTAAAATAAATATTTCATATATATAATATAAAAACTTTAAACAAGACGAGAAACAAGACAGAACAGAGAGCCCGAGTGTACCCTCAAGCAAGAGAACTCTAAATAAAAAAATCTGAAACTGTCTTTACCTAGAATTACACCTATACTCATTTCCTCTTCAGACTCACAACAATCAACAATTTTTGGGGGTCAGTCGGCCCCTTTTACTTCCCCTTAGTCATCACGACATCTCCCTCCCCTCCCTTTCAGGAACTCTTTAATTTTCCATTTATTTTTCTTTCATTCACCCACGAATCATCCTATACAATTTCTCTTCAACCGACAACAAAGAATAGCCCTTTTTGTGGGACAGGCCCCCAATTGGACTTTTCCCCATACCTTCAGCAACTCTTTAATTTTCTATTTATTTTTCTGACATTCATCAGATATTATATCCACCCAATTTCTTTAATTTTCTATTTATTTTTATGACATTAACCAGATATTATATCCACCCAATTCCTTTAATTTTCTATTATTTTTCCGAGATTAACCAGATATTATATCCACCCAATTCCTTTAATTTTCTATTTATTTTTCCGAAATTAACCAGATATTATATCCACCCAATTTTCTTTAATTTTCTATTTATTTTTTCTGACTTTCACCAGATATATCCAACCAATTTATTTAATTTATGACATTTACCCAATATCATATCCACCAAATTTCTCTTTAAACCCACAATAAACAAACCGTTTTTTGGGGGGACAGTCCCCCCTCTTAATTCACCTGGTCCTCACATAACCAAGCATCCCCCCTTCAGCTACTTCTCAATTTTCCATTTATTTTTCAGACTCACAAACAAACAATCAAAATTTTGGGCGGCCACTCTCCCCCTTTCACTTTCCCCTAGTTCTCATAACACCAACCATTCCCCTTTAGCTATTCCTTAATGTTTCCTTTACTTTTTCCCCACCAACCATTCACCAATCTTTGGGGGGGGGGGGGAGTCACCCCCTTTCCTTTTCCCCTAGTCCTCATATATTCAACCATCCCCCTTTCAGCAATTCCCTAATTTTCCATTTATTTTTCAGACCACAAGCAACCAATAATATTTTTTTTTTTTTTTTGGGGGGGGTGAGACAGTCACCCGCCTTTTCACTATCCATCTTCAGCAACTATTTCAATTTTCTATCTATTTTCTGACCCCTAACATAAAATAACCCATTACATCACCCCCCCCCTCCGCAACTCCCTAATTTTTCATTTAGTTTTCAGACCACCACCAACCAATCCCACTTTTTTTGAGAGGGAGGGGGTAGTCACCCCCTTTTCACCATTCCCCATTCACCAACTCCTTAATTTTCCATTTATTTTTCAAACCATCAACAAACAAACTTTTTTTTTTTTTGGGGGGGGGGCAGTCACCCCCTTTCACCAATCCTCATTCCCCATCTCCTTAATTTTCCATTTATTTTTCCGACCACCTAACATTTTGGGGGACAGCCACCCCATTTTCCTCACCCCACATTCAGCAACTTTTAATTTCCTATTTATTCATCTAACACTCACCCAATTCCTCCCACTAACAACCAAACTATACAACTCAGGAGTCCCACGAACAGCAACAACAATGACCGACCTATGAGTCACCAGCGTCCCCTTCTGTCCACCATTATCTCATTGACGCAACACCTCTTTCAATCCCAAGTAAGAATCTCTAAACAAACCAGGGGGGTAAAAGAAAGACGACTCTTTGCTACAAGCTTCCATGACCTTTTCGAAATGTCGCGAGGTGTGAGGCGAGCGAGGTTAAGTAGGTCACGTGTGTGTTTGTGCGGGCCAGCAGGGTTGCCAGGTTTTACCAAATGAGAAAAAAGGCCTATGTCTGATCAAATGCAGCTTTAAAAGGCCAACCTAATGGTAGAAAAAGGCCGAAAATATAGCATTTAAGGCTAAACAATTTAAAAAAGGGCAAATTTAAATATCTAGCACAAAAAGGACAAATTTTGACAATTTTTTGGCCGCAAAAAGGTCAACCTGGCAACCCTAGCGCGGGGGCTCCCACTTGAAAACGACCTCTAAAAATAGGAGTTCGTGATGATTAACAGATTCTGGGGAAGGTCTGCTTAAAGGACATGTCACTTTTGATATATATGTAGGTCTCCTTTACGTTAAAAATAAATACTTTTGAATACTTGCGTAATCTACTAATTCGATTTGATATTTATTACGAATAAAATTATGACCTACAAATCTGCATATGAATGCCTGCTTATGCCGGCAAAAAAAAAAAAAAAAAAAAAAAAAAAAAAAAAAAAAAAAAAAAAAAAAAAAAAGGACTAATTACTTTCAATTAAATGATCTAGTACAAAAGATTAAATTAAAAAATAAAACAATAAAGGATATATACATTTAAATTCTCAAAAAAAAAATCATAAAAACTTTACAGATAAACAGATTAATAACATATTGTATGTCACGATTGTACTTGAAAGAATTTATATGAGAGTGCCACATGCGGTAAAGACAGGCCAAAAGAAACAGCATACCATAAACGAGACAACTAACCTTCTTACGAGAGAGAGAGAGAGAGAGAGAGAGAGAGAGAGAGAGAGAGAGAGAGAGAGAGATGAGAGAGAGAGAGAGAGAGAGAGAGAGGAACTAACCTTACGATATATAAACATAAGAACTTTTATACACATCTATTTATATAAGCATTTATTCATATACACATATACAAACAACACACACAGAGGGTTCGATTCCCAGCCAATCAGAAGCTATTAACTTTGAGTGGTTTCGCCTGGGGCTCTGATCCCCAGGTTGATAGGAGAATCCAGACATTATTGTATTAAAATATATGGCTTACTTGAATATGAAAAACACGTCTAAATGTGCAAAATTTATCATACATATATATATATATATATATATATATATATATTATATTATATAATCTATATATATATATATATATATATTATTACATATACACATATATACATATATACACACACATACATATATACACACATATAATTCATAAATTAATATATATATATATATATATATACATATATATACATATATATACATATGTATATATTCACATATATATATATATATATATATATATATATATATATATATATATATACATACATATATATACATATATATATTCATATGTATATATTCATATATATATATATATATATATATATATATTATATATATATATACATATATATATACATATTCATATGTATATTCATATATATATATATATATATATATATATATATATATATATATATATATATACACACATATACATATATATACATCAGACTGACTAATATAGAAAGACTCCAAACTGGGTCTGAATCCGCAAGCGCACTGTCTACCTTCCTACTTTCCTTCCTTCCTACCTGCTGCTTGCTAAATCGATTAGACAAGATTGCATGGCACCTTCAAAAGACGAAGAATGAGCGAACAGGACAAAGAAACAAATGAAAGGCGGGGTAAGTAAAGAGAACGTAGAAGGAAAATATTTAGAGAATGAGAAACACAAACTTAAAAGAAACACAAGAAAGGTTGGGTAAGTAAATAGGGTGTAGAAGGAAATTTAAAAAATGAGAAACAAACGTAAAAGAAACACAAGAAAGGAGGGGTAAGTAAGGTGGATGTAGAATGAAAATATTTAAAAAATGAGAAACACGAAAGTATATGAAAATGAAAACATAAATTAAGATGAATGAAAATCAAAACAGATATAACCTAAAAAAAATTAAAACATTGGATAATAAAATTTTAAGAACAAGGAAAAACAAATTCCGGAAAAAAAAATACAAATTAACCAAAAAATTAAAAACAAATCAGGAAAAATCAAATTAAAAATCACAAATATGGAAAAATCAAATTAAAATTCTTAAAATAAGTAGTCCTCAAACATCTTTAATTAGAGTCCTTTAAGGATCTTAAAATAGGTAGTAAAAAAAATATATAGTCCTTTAAAGATCTCAAAAAATTTAGTAAAAACTCTTTCATTACAATCCTTTAAAAATCTTTGAAAATTTACTCCTCGAAGATCTTTAAAAATAATCCCTTAAATCTCCTAAACTATATAGTCCAAGGATCTTTTAATTAGGAAAATCCTTGATGTTATTGAATTATATGTACCTCATTCACAATAAAAATGACTTTCAATGATTCATGCAATCCAAAAGAATTAATTTTTCTTTTTAGTTATGTATAGGATATCAATCTGATTTTTTAATCTTGTAACATACAGCCTGGGTGTTGCGGCCGGGGAGACCATTTAGAGCATAAGTGCTTTTTCAATATATTAAAAAAACCTTAAAAAATGGCTCGTATAAAACTTTAATATTTCATGATTCAAAAACGGAAAAAGCTGGCAAAGAAATCTTTGATGCATTAAATTACAGGACTGTAAGATTTGAAGAAGAGAAAAAAAAACTCTAGAATGAGTGTTACAGTTAACACGCACAGGTAGTACATACATACAGGGTGTCCCCCCAAAAAATGTAATAACGTTTTGACAGACGATTACTATTGTATTGCTTTTTTTTTGTTTTGTTTCAATAATTCTAAATAACTTTCAAAAATCCTTTTTACATTTTATTTTCCTGGATTTAATTTAACTCCATCGGTTTGTATATATGCCAATAAACACCTACTTGAACACAAATTGCACAAGTACTGGCAAGTCAAAAGAGATAACATTTTTGGGACACCATGTCTATACAAGCTGCAGGAGTACTGAGAAGTTAAGAGTAAATGTTTTTGGACATCCTGTATATATACAAGGAAACAGCTGAGAAGTCGAGTAAATTTTTTGGGACACCCTGTATATATACTAGGAAACAGCTGAGAAGTCGAGAGTAACCATTTTGGGACACCCTGTATATATACAATGAAACAGCTGAGAAGTCAATAGTAAATTTTTGGGGACACCCTGTATATATACAAGGAAACAGATGAGAAGTCAAAAGTTTACTTTTTGGGACACCCTGTATGAATATACAAGGAAGAAGCAGCATTTACTGTATACATTGGTAAACCCCATTTACCTTCTAAAACAAACCTCGCCCCCCCCCCCCCCACCACCACCACCACCACCTAACCCAGCACACACGACCGAACTCACAGCGACAGTTTTCCAATACACTGAAAAAATGTAGAAAAACAAAAATCTCCTTCCAAATTTCCTCCCGATACGACACAAATGGAGTTTTGGAAGCAGAGGGTCCTGAAAGCTGGTGGTGATTCGGCTTAAACTATTTGGATATTGGGGGATGAATATTCTTTAAAAGAAAAAGGTTATTCTGCGAGTCAACTATAAGAATTGTGTATACAAAGTAACTCTAAACTTTTCATCACTAAAAATATAAAAGGAAAATGACAATTTCTACGAAAATTGTACATACAAAAACTTATTTCTTTTCTCACAGGGATATTTTCCCTGTTGAAGCCCTGGGTTTGTAGCAGCCTGCTTTTCCAACTAGGGTTGTGGTTCAGCAAGTAAGAATAATAATAATAATAATAATAATAATAATAATAATAATAATAAATAATAATAATAATAATAATATCTTGGCTTGAAATCATTATAATAAAGAAAAGAAATTATTTCCAGAAGTAAAAAATCAAAACAATTACAGAAAAAACTCAAATGAACTAAATTGTTTCGCTTAAAATTACTGAGAAAAAAATATTGCTAGAAACAAAAATAAAATAATTTCAGAGACAAAAAAAAAAAAAAAAAAAAAAAAAAAAAAAAAAACCTTTGGAGGAACAAGAATATTTCTGCATGAAATTACTATAAAAAAATCTGAAAAAGATTCTGCATAGTCAGTCAAATGTTTATATCATTGAAGTGTAGATAACTCTAGGACAGTCACTCGTTACATACCACCCCGACAACACGAGCACCGAAAATACAAAACTGGAAAACTGGAAATGAGCGCAACGCTCCAGCGATCTGAATCCAGATGCAACGCAAGAACGCCCTCGGTGGCAGGCAAGCATATCTCCCATCGGAGACAATTACAAGACTCGAATGTGACTTCGCGTAGTTATGAATAAGTTCTTCTCCACCGTTATCCTTACATTAAGGGGTTGGTTCCCTGGTGCATCCTCTTCAATGGCTTCTAGCAAAGGGATCCTCTTCTCTCCATATCATCCTTCACCTTATCTTTCTTCTTACCCACCCTTATCCCTACATTAAGGAGTTGGTTGCCTGATGCATCCTTTTCAATGCCATCTATCAAAGGCATCCTCTTATCTCCATATCATCCTTCACCTTATCTTTCTTCTTCTCCACCGTTATCCCTACATTAAAGGGTCGGTTGCCTGATGCATCCTTTTCAATAGCTTCTAGCAAAGGCATCCTCTTCCACCTAACCTCTTCTCTCCATATCATCCTTCACTTTATCTTTTTTCTTTTCCTCCGTTATCCCTACATTAAGGAGTTGATTGCCTGATGCATCCTCTTCAATGGCTTCTATAAAGGCATCCTCTTCCACCTAACCTCTTCTCTCCATATCATCCTTCACCTTATCTTTCTTCTTCTCCACCGTTATCCTTACATTAAGGGGTCGGTTCCTTGATGCACCCTCTCCAATGCCTTCTATCAAAGTCATCCTCTTCCACCAAACCTTCTCTCCATATCATCCTTCACCTAATCTTTCTTCTTTCCA
>NC_090738.1:129072674-129127804 GCF_036898095.1 Palaemon carinicauda | reverse complement strand
GCAGATAATAAATAAAACAAGCCTTTGACAAAGGTTAAGGTTACGGCGAACAAGCAGAGAGTCGATTTGAAGATATATCGGCCAAATATATATACTCGGAATTATGTTTTCTTTGTATTACTGAATTTCATTATTTATTATGAAATTGTTTTTAGTCTAAATTGGTCATTACTTCTCATATAGTTTATTCATTTCCTTATTTCCTTTCTTCACTGGGCTATTTTCCCCGTTACAGCCATTTGGCTTATAGCATTCTGCTGTTCCAACTAGGGTTGTAGTTCAGCTAGTAGTAGTAGTGGTAATAATAAAGTATTTATTTCCCTGTTCCCTTTCTTCACTGGGCTATTTTTCCCCGTTACAGCAATTTGGCTTATAGCATTCTGCTGTTCGAACTAGGGTTACAGTTTAGCAAGTAGTAATAACAACAATAATAAAAGTATTTCCTTATTTCCTTTCCTCACTGGGCTATCTTCCCCTGTTGGAGCTATTTGGCTTGTGGCATTCTGCTGTTCCAACTAGGGACATAGTTTAGCTAGTAATAATAATAATAATAATAATATTTTACACATACGACTTGAGTCTATATTAACCTACAATAGCTCAGTTCACCAAGAGAAATCCTTTATAGTGTTCAAAGTCGTTTTTACTGTAAATATTTATACAGGTAATATACAGTGACCCTTTATTACATAAACAGAACACCATCCGAATAGGTTCAAATTATTGTTTACTCTATTATAATGAGAGAGAGAGAGAGAGAGAGAGAGAGAGAGAGAGAGAGAGAGAGATAAAAAAAATTCATATTGGGATATAGTATTAAACATGTTTCAGTTGCGTGAAAATATTAAAATTCTCTGGAGGACAGAGAGAGAGAGAGAGAGAGAGAGAGAGAGAGAGAGAAAAAATTTTAAGACACAGGATCAAAGTAAAATTCCGCTTCTAATATACTACATTGAGAGAGAGAGAGAGAGAGAGAGAGAGAGAGAGAGAGAGAAGCTTTGTCAAAGCTGCGAAAAACAAAGTACGTGGCTGGAATAAAAAAAAGGATCTCGCTTTGTTGGCCTTGATAAATTTTGTCACAAAAATTTATCACAAAAGATGAAAGGCAGGAATCTATTCGTAATCTCAATAAATAGATACGGATTAAGTAAAAACATTTTTGTCAATAAAAAAATAGTTATGAACTTACACACATTTAATAACTAAAATACATTCTTTCCTGTCAAAATGAGCGACTTTACCAAACGTATGACTACTAGGTCTCTCCCGTCCAAAGGGTAGGGGGGAGAGGGAGTAGTCATATCCAAGTGGGAAGGGGTTCCCCGTGAAGTAGTTAAGAAAGGGGGGGTGGAAAGGGTTGAATATGTGTTTGTGAATATATTTACCGGTCATATTTGACGGTCACTTACACTACAAATATATATATATATATATATATATATATATATATATATATATATATATATACACTATAATATATAAACGATGGACTAACGAACTATGAAAGTGCAGGTGTGGACTGGCACAAAGAGACCACAAACAGATGCAAGTGGAAGGACATGTCTTAAGCCTTTGTTCAGCTGATGATATACATTGAGAGAGAGAGAGAGAGAGAGAGAGAGAGAGAGAGAGAGAGAGAGAGAGAGAGAGAGAGCAAATATCACCTGGTGTGCTAACTGTCCAGAGCGAGGCTAATTCTCTCTATGGCATTTCGTGTCCTTTTCAGTAGGAGCAGATAACCTAGGAATATTTTTTTTTTTATTGTTCGGCTTTTATTGTTATTACTCATATTTCAGCGATAAAATCTGACAGTCTAGATCTTATGCAAAAGTTATGTGAATACGACAAACATTTATATATATATATATATATATATATATATATCTATAAAAGTCATACTTGGTGGGAGGGGTTACCCCGAAAGGTACACACGGAAACCACACTTGCCCACAAATTGCCGAACCAGCTGATTGTAGTTAGGAAAGGGACAAGGGGTGTAAAGGGTTGAACCTGTATACATATATATATATATATATATATATATATATATATATATATATATATATATATATATATACATACAAACATATTTATTCAACTGAATCAACTTGTTTAAAGGTTTAAAAGCCGTTCATGAATGCCAGAAGCAAGGGACAGTGACATTTCCCTAAAGACTGAACATATATACATGTGATCAGCGCCCAAGCCCCAACCCCCCAAAGCTAGGACCAAGGAGGGCCAGGCAATGGCTGTTGATGACTCAGCAAATAGACCTATAGACTCCCACAAATGAGCCCCACCCCCCATCCTCAACTCACAAGGATGGCGAGATTGCAGCCACCAAAGAAACTAACGAGATTGAGGGGTACTCGAACCACAGTTAGGGACGTTACCACATCGGCCACCACAACCCTTATTATAAATTGGTTCAAAGTTCAGGTGATCTCGTATATTGGCCTTTGGTTCTCATTATAACCAGTTTAAAAAATACAGAATAAAACATTATACGAGGAAAAAAAGACCTGATCTATAATGATGACGGACAAGCAAGACAAGTGCTAAAGGTACATAAAATAGCCACAGGTGTTATGAGTCACATACTGACACGTAACCTCTGGGAGAGAGAGAGAGAGAGAGAGAGAGAGAGAGAGAGAGAGAGAGAGATTAATATTATCAGGATACTGTGTCAAAGTAAATTTCTACCTTCAATATACTAGAGAGAGAGAGAGAGAGAGAGAGAGAGAGAGAGAGAGAGAGAGAGAGAGATTAATATTATCAGAATACAGTATCAAAGTACATTTCTACCTTCAAAATACGAGAGAGAGAGAGAGAGAGAGAGAGAGAGAGAGAGAGAGAGAGATTAACATTCAGCAGGATAGCCTACACTCCTACTGTATCAAAATAAAATTCTACCTTGAATATACTGCATGTAATACATTCCTAAAGGAAAGAGTTTAGGAAATAAACGGAGAATAGAGGACACACTACTGTATCTATCAACTGGAAAGTCATAACACCACAAAACGAAATTGTAAATATCTTGTTTAACTGCACAATTGTAGTTATCTAATTCCTAAAACATACAAATCACCTTTCTTAAATGTTGCACTAAGCTTAAAGACACACTACTATACTATCAACTTTTGATAAATCAAAGAATGATAAGTTATACTATTAAATTCTGATAAATCAAAGAATGCTAAATTGTACTAGGCTATATGTGCAAACTTTTCCTCAACTAGTGGGTGTCACATTTCCATACACACTCGGGCACACTGTTCTATCTTGTTTCTCTTTCCCTTGCTATGTTAAAGTTTTATAGTTTATATAGGAAATATTTATTTCAATGTTTTTACTGTTCTTAGAATATTTCATTTTTCATTGTTTCCTTTCCTCACTGAGCTATTTTCCCTGTTGGGGCCCCTAGCTTATAGCATCCTGCTTTTCCAACTAGGGTTGTAGCTTAGCATTTAATAATAATAATAATAATAATAGGAAATATTTATTTCAATGTTTTTACTCTTCTTAGAATATTTTATTTTTCATAGTTTCCTTTCCTCACTGGGCTATTTTCCCTGTTGGGGCCCCTGGCTTATAGCATCCTGCTTTTCCAAGTAGGGTTGTAGCTTAGCATATAATAATAATAATAATAATAATAATAATAATAATAAAAAATGATAAAATTCACCTTTGAAACACAGAAGGTCCTAACTTACTACCTTGATAGGTACCAAGAAGCTGGTTGTAAGTCGAATTGTTTGCAAGTCGAATTTTATTAAATTTTGGCCTACGAGAGTCCTAACCTGAATCTGATGCCTATTATCTCCAGCTACGAAACTCATCAAATACTTAATTTTACTTTTAGGGGTTTATTTCTCGCCCTCCACCAGACACTAAGAGTCTGTTCAGGCGGGCCTTGGGGTGTGAAAATTTCTTTCCAGTTAATATTATGCTTTGTATCTTTTCAGTTATTCGCTACCATTTGTATTCAGGCTTAATAGTTTTCAGATCACAGTCATAACACTTTCCAAAGAGAAAAGTCTTCAGGTTTTTCTTGAAAAGTTGAAATAGTTGGGTCTCATATGAAACATATCAGGTTATTACAAAATGTAGTTTTGCTTACTGTATTTAATGATATATTATTTCATTACAGTATTTCTTTATCTTATAGTTACTGGGGACCTCCAGTAACTGACATTCTAAACCTCTCCCTTATAAGAAAAGAATACATAACGCCATTCACACACATCATCTTTATTCAGTTTGAACCCTTGGTCAATTAAAGCAAAGGCCACTGGTGTTGTCAAGGGTCACTAACACCCACATGGACTAAAGGTTTTCATAACTAATACATTAATCCTGGTATTTATGTATAAATATCAAACAAACCGAGAGGATAAATATACCAAACACTTTACAGGGTACATTGCAGTACAAAAATGACATAAGATTAATGTATAGTATTTTAAGTAAAGGCACATGGCCAAGAGAGCCAAATGTCATCTTGAGCCGGGACATGAAAGAGAAAAAGTCTTCTAAAATTATCGTAGCATTCTAAAATAAAATAAAAAATTAAACAGATGATTAATGAGAGCTTTCCCACATTAGGCTAATAAAGGGAAACTTGAATAGAGCATCTTAAAGATAACTTTGCAGTTAAAACATGCCAACTCTTAGTCTTGTTGACACCACCTGGTAACTGGAGGACAAAATGGGCTTGAGGCATGAAAGTTAGAAAAATACCCTCCAAGCTTTTTGAATCATAAGCTGAAAAGTATTGAAGTATTGAACTAAATAGTACAGTAGTTACAAAGAATATCCAGTGTCCTCATCTCCTTTCCTCAGTGGACTGTTTTCCCTGTTGGTCCCCTTGGACTTATAGCACCCTGCTTTTCCAACTAGGGATGTAGCTTAGCTAATAATAATGATAATAATAATTCAGTGACAAATTCCTTATTCTTTAACTTGTATAAAAGGTGCAACATATACTAAACTCTCAGTTCTCCAGTTTCTACAGTATGGATGCACTGTAAGGTAGTTTGTCTGAGTAGACAATTTGCTATACCTACAAACTTCATACACGACTATTTTCAGATTTTAAGCCAAGTCTGGATTATTTTGTGATCAAAATGCACAATATAGCAATAAAGTAGTAGATATGGGACACTTCAAGCTAGACATTAAGCAACTAAGATCCCATAACTCAATAATTTTACCTTATTCTTCATTCAAGGCATCCTAGAGAGCTAGGATGTTTAAGAGACAGGTAAGCTTTTTCTCTTTTACATCTACACGACTACAACTACTGTGTGACTCAATCCTGCAATGAATAGGGATGCAATCATTGTATCAGTCAACAATCCAGTATAAAGCAATACAAGATCCTATTTATTCTACGCTCAAAAGACAGTACTGTACATTTCAATCAATACAGATTTAGAGCAGATTCCCTCTACAATTATTCAGTCCAGTTTGGACTCGCATGGAATCCCAAACTGAAACTTTGAAAGTACAATATTTGTCAACTTTCCAGTAAAATCAAACAATATTTTGACAATCCCTTTTAATTGGCAATATTTACCAATCTAATTCCTTGACAAATGTCAAGAAATTTCTCTAAATCCCAATATCTAGTCAGTTTGATACAACCATGTATAGATGCATAAAATGCAAATCCATTCACACACAGCACTCGAACTTCTGTGGATGTTGGCTTGTTGACTCAGCTCATATTAAGTACAGAGCATACAGAAAATACAGGAACTGCTGATTCTTGTGGACACAGCATCGGTGAGATAATAGCTACAGGAAAACAAGTACAGTACTGTACAGTACTATACAATTACACAAAGTATACTATAATACAGCAGTTGGCTCTTCCTTTCTCTCAAAACAAATCTGATTTATTACTTCCCACTTGCACATAAAACCTTTCTCAAATAGAATAAAGGTACGTATAATATATGACATTTACCAGGTCACCAAATCCTGGTACCTTACCAATCTCAAGCAGATGCTCGACAATGCAAAATCCTAAATTTATTAATGCTAGCATTGTTATTTCCTTTATAAAACCTTACTTTTGTACAGTGTTGCTTTCCCTATTGGGGTCCTTGCGCTTTTAATATTCTACTTTTCTACCTAGGGTTACAGCTTAGGTAGTAACAATAATAAGCAGATGACTGGTTTGCAAGTTAGCCTAAATAGGTACAGTAATATTATTATTATTACTTGCTAAGCTACAACCCTAGTTGGAAAAGCAGGGTGCTATAAGCCCAGGGGCTCCAACAGGGAAATTAGCCCAGTGAGGAAAGGAAAAAGTGAAAAATAAAATATTTTATGAAGAGTAACATCTTTAAAATAAATATCTCCTATATAAACTTTAACAAAACAAGAGGAAGACAAATTAGATAGAATAATATGCCCGAGTGTACCCTCAAGCAAGAGAATTCTAACCACGGTCCAGATGCTATAGCACTACCCAAGACTAGAGAACAATAGTTTGATTTTGGAGTGTCCTTCTCCTAGAAGAGCTGCTTACCATAGCTAAAGAGTCTCTTCTATCCTTAGCAAGAGAAAAGTGGCCACTGAACAATTACAGTACAGTAACCTCTTGGGTGAAGAAGAATTGTTTGGTAATCTCAGTGTTGTCAGGTGTATGAGGACAGAGGAGAATATGTAAAGAATAGGCCAGAATATTCGGCGTATGTATGTAAAGGGAAAATTAACCGTAACCAGAGAGAAGGATCTAATGTAGTACTGTCTGGCCAGTAAAAAGATGCCATAACTCTCTAGTGGTAGTATCTCAACGGGTGGCCGGTGGCCTGGCCAACCTACTACCTACCTACCTCTGAGATTGAACATCCCAGAACTTGAACAATTTGATGATCAAACAATACTTTTAAACTTTTTTGCACCAGAGATTGAACAATTTGAAAGAACCTGTATGGGCCAACATGCTTAGCCAAGGCAAAAGAGACATCCGAGACAAAGGTGACTGACCCAGTTTACGAGTAACTCTTGCCAAGTTCAGACCAGCGAAACATTGTTCTGTTAACTATTTTTCTTAATTTCACTTATTTTAGGGTTTATACATACACAATGGGTACAGTATTGAAAAGGCGGAAAGGTGTCCATGAGACTTTAATTTCCAGTGTACGGTATACAGAAATCAACTATCTGCACGCCTTTGACGAAAAAAGAAGTCTTTAAAGAAGCAAACATGGCAAATTGAGTGTCATCTCTATGTAAAAAGATGCAACACCATTATGGAAGTTGAAAAATTGCCAATAATTTGAATAAAGGAAAAGCAGTTGGCAGGTGACACCATGTAAAAGAAGTAGTAAATACATTTAGACTTCATCAAAAATACTCCAGAAAAAGTGACAACGCAGATTATAGTGTAAACTCTAGAGGGTAGCAGAGGTTGGTTTAATAAATTTGTAAAGTGGCATTCAAATGGCTGCAGGTTCTGACAAAGCACCTTCTGATTAATATTTTTTTGGAAAAAGTCATCCAGATAAGGCAGCAGCACTAAGTCGTTTCATATAACTCTTTAAAATGGAGGAAGAGACAATCTTCTCATGCTCATTTTTTTTTAGTAAAAAGGCTCCCAAGTGAAGCACAATGCCAGGGCTTGGTAGCCTATTGGAAAAAACCCTGCTTAGTAATCAGCTGGACTAGAGGTTTAAGCCCCAAGCCAGGCTCGATATTTTCTCCTCGCATCTTTAACTTCAACATCCTTGTGAACTAAGGAGAATGGGGTTAGGAGAGCCTGTAAGTCAACCTGCTGAGTCGTCAGCAGCCATTGCAGTGCCTTCTCTGGTCCTAGCCTGGGCAGAGAGGAAGGCTTGAGCACTGTCACTGTTCTTTGCCCCTGCCATTCATGAGCAACCTTTTAAACATTTAAAAAGAGGCACAAAAGAAAACAAACCCCAGAAGGGCAGTTACCCCATGTGTTTATGGAGGGGAACTCCCCTTGCAAGTGATGGTAACACTACCTCCCAACTCCTCCACATCTTCCATTCACTCTCCACACCACAGATAAAGTGAGGCACTATGTTCATTCATTCCACAGTCATTCATTTCCTATATCAATTATATCATTATTTTGTAAGAGTAATTATAACTCTTAATGCTTTTATGTACTGTAGTATATTTCAATATTGTAAACTTGTGTAAAAATGGCCAATAATAAAGTATCCTTGGAAAAAGAACCAATCAATACTATTTCCATTCATTCTTATGGGGAAATCTTGATTTGGTATTCAAAACCTTTGGAACAAAATTGTGTTCAGTCTACAAAATACTACGGAGAATGTTTAAACATGACAAATTTGGAAATGAACAGTATTTTTCCTAACTACTGTATGTAACCTTGAGCTATTTACAGCAAAAATATATCTGCTCCACTGTAAATAGCAGAAGGGTTTGTATATAGTACCAGAACAAGTGACAAATTTGAAAAATAATTTTTATTATTCCTACCTATGCAACCTCTGAACCATTTACAGTGGAAATGTATTCCACTGTAAACAGTGAAAGGATCTGTATACAGTGCCAGAACAAAGCCATTTCAATAACAACAATTAACTTTAAGGGAAGAATTTCAACCTTATCCTGACTCCATTGGAAAGCAGTTTACTAGAAAAGCAAAGGTTGAGTCTAAACACGATGATGAAACGGATTTGAATGACAATACAGTACTGTATACCACAGTAACAAGGGAAACCAATGCAACCCTTGAGTATGTATAGGTAATCATTTGAAATTCACGAACAGCCACACTGTTTCTAAGCAGATAATACCAACAAAGCTTGAAATAATACCTGTACATACAATACTGTACATCAAAAGAACATCGATACACAAAAGTGAAGTAATTATAGCACCATACTGCTATAACTGTACCTTTATTATACTGAGAAATTTTCAACTTGAAATACCCAATTCATGGAAAAGTTACAGTGCAGTATTATCTAAAATATAATAAGAGTTATCGTTCTATTTATGTTACTAAGGCCTGCACCAATCACTCATTTAAGTAGAATTTGTTCCCTACCCAAAAGCTATCAACCACAGGAGTTCATCATTGCGACATTAACAAGACCTTTTCATCCAGATGTCACAGTTCCCAACACAAAGTGCAAGAAGTACAAAACAACAGCAATGCATTCCCACTAAAAAGAATTGCCGAGAGACAATACAAAAAAGACATTCAAGTCATCAATGTTTTGTAACCAACAACCATTAATTAGGATAGATCATTTTAATATAACAATGATGTTATGCATACTATGGTATCAAACAGTATTTATTCTTACAACAAATTGAGAAAGTTTAGAGAATGACTACACCACTGTGTACTTTAACAATGTTTACTTGCCAGAAAATTTTAAGGAAAAGAAATTGCTAATAATAATAAACTCAAAATCATGATCTGGTATGTTTATAATGAAGAGGACAAAGTTAGTTAATGCATTATTTGACAAGATGTTACCAAGAGCAAAGTTTTAATATAATAGAAAGAATACATATGGTCATTTCAGAAGCCTTCTACAAGAGGAACTGCTCAAATAATTCTAAACTGTGATCCTTAACGATAATGGTAACATATGTTTCAATGAGGCACGCATGACATGTGGGCCTATGACATACTGTATCAAGTACTGTAGGTATATACTTGTTTGATCCTACTTACAATATGTGGTCACATTGAGAATGAATGTACGTTCAAAATGATGGCAAAGTCTGTTAATATTGTGGTGGTCCTTACGATACAATGGAAATGTACGTACATTTAAATTGAATTTAACTGCAATAATGTTCAAGCACATAATGCACATAAAAATAACAGCGCCTCTAAATACAGATCATGGATATGACAAATGTTAATATTTCTAATTTCATTATTTTTTCACATCTACAGTAACTGCTGATTGTCTTTCATTATAAACAATATGGGCCCTTCAGCCCCAAGGTGAAATAGAAACTGAAAAGACACTACAAAGATCCATTAGTAATATGGACAGTGCATCATGAGAGGCACACTAATTGCAAGCTTCCCATCGGGATATCTTAGGGTAACTGTGAGGTCGGCCATTAAAGAAGTGGAAAAACATAGGCCCTGAACACCTTAATAATGGAAAATAGATTGCTAAATCACTGGCAAGGAGAAATATTTCCCATTACAGGGTTTCTATCATTGTTACTAGCTAAGCTACAACCCTAGTTGGAAAAGCAGGATGCTGCAAGCACAAGGGATCCAATCGGGATAGATAGCCTAGTGTGGAAAGGAAGTAAGTAAACTAGGCTTATAAAAGAAGTACTTAATGAATAATTTTTTTTTTAAATATCTTAAGATCAGTAAAAATGGTAAAATAGGTGTCATATATAAACAGCGAATAGACGGTTCAACATAGAAATAAACATCCGCTTCAACTTTGAATTTATGAAGTGCCAATAATTCAACTGGCCGATTATGAAAATCCTTTGGCTATCTGGCTACAGCTGGTATAAAACCTCTAGAATACTGTGTAGTGTTGAGCCTTAGGATAGAGAAGGCAAGACTGTAAGAATTATCTGCATAGCTCATATTACATATAGGATGGTGCAGTCTGGCAAGATCTGAATGCAAAGGATGTCAGAATTATGGGAACTCTTGAGCAACATGCATAAAGAACTAAATGAATGAGTGTGCTAGAGGTTATTATCCATATCAGTTATCAGATATTTAATGAAAAGCTGGTTATTGCCCAACAAAATAAGACAAGATTCAGCAGCTGACGACCAGACAGGAGAACTGTACTTAAAACATGGTAGCCATGAGAATAAAAATATTTCTTCAGAGTAGATAGATCACCAAAAACCTTTTAAAAGACTTTATCAATCAGCCATTTTTTCTACAAATAAAAAAGTAAATTTGCAATCAAGAATCACACCCAGAATTCTAAAGGAGATTTATGTGATTAAAGAAATATGATGTTGCGGAGCCCCTGACCTCAAACCTATTTACAATCATACTTCGAGTTTTGTTAGGATTCAACCTCATGCCCCATAATTTACACCATGAACCAATTTTAACTAGATCTCTATTTACAGACACGGTAACCCCAGATCTACATTCAGGAAATGGAATTAAAGCAAAGTGAGCACTGTACCATCATTTGCAATGAACTTGTTTTCTAAGCCAAGCCATTTATCATGTGTATGCAGTATGAGAAATAATGGACCAAGAACACAACCTTGAGGAACAGCAGATATTACATTCCTAAACCAATTACGGTGCTCATCAACAACTTGTTTTTGCAGGAAACAGTGTAAAACATTCAAGATGTGATTATAAAATCCTTAATTCTTTAAGCAGCATAAAACTGAGAAAGTAAAGAGTATGAAATTCATGAAGTCCAAGATGAAATACATTAAAAGACTAACTGTAGGCCATATATCATGATAGTGTTCTAATGCTGGCAACAGCTTAAGGGGAAGCTGTAATTTACAAGTTCCGCAGATATGTTATTGTCAAAATGGGAGCCAGCTGGATGACTCACACTATTAAAAGAAGCAGGCAAAGACTACTTTAAATACGGAAATAAGGCCTAACGATGTTCTTTCATGAAAGTGGTGACATTGGTTTTATAGGTTAAAATGATACGAAATGGCTTGATTGTACGGGTATGATTGATTAAGTTGCATTATATGGCGCTGAATGACCTTTGATATCCCAGTACTTGGCTTAAGGCCTAAATTTTATACTCACTTTAATTTACCAGTGATGAAATAAGACTTAGTGCTGAAAGTAAACAGGTTACAAGCGAACTCCCACCCTTTACCAATGTCGAAACTAAGCCAACTGCTGATGTACATACAATTATGACAATGAAGATCACAAATGACACAAATATAAAAAGGATACAGATTTGTACTGGGATCAGGTGGGGGCTATAGCACACAATAAAAACAATGGTTATGATAGTTTGTGAACATTCTGCCCAGTGCAAGGGTAATCCGAAATAAAAATGTTGATACTGGGTATTACAAAACTACAATATGGACAATTCATTGTCATGCCTTAAAGGCAAAGAATGAAAACAAAATGTCTTTATGAATGAAAATAATCTCAAAACACCAAAAACAAACTGAATAATGGAAAATACCTTATAGAATATCTAATAATTTTCATTTAGTATCATATATAGTTCATTTATTTCCATAGGCCTATTTCTCTTCCTCATTGGACCACTTTCGTTTATTGGAGCCCTAAAGTTGTAGCATCATACTTATCCAAATAAGGTTGCTTAGCTAGTACAGTACTATTAACAATATCAATAATCATAAAAGATAAGAAAATATCAAAGACCTTTTGATATACTTTAGTTGGCTCACACAACAGTATCTGGATCATTCATTTGTTTTAGCTAATCACCTATGAATGACCTTAGATTAAATAAGCCACATATTCACTGTTAAAATAATCATACAGATCACAAGAAATATTGGATAAACTATAAACATGCATCTGCTTCAATTTTTATATTTCCTCTTTTATAGTTTATTCTTTATGTCTCAATTTGTTATCTATACTGAGGTGCTCTATATATATATATATATATATATATATATATATATATATATATATATATAAATAAAACAAAGATAATTATAATAATAAAACCTATATAATTCTTATAATAACACTAACAATAGCAATAATGAACTCTATAATAAACAGCCCAAGGTTCGACTGGGACAAAATTCAAGACTTCATTTAAAATGTAATTTAGTAAACAAGAGAAACAGCTCTTAAAACATTTTTGCAATATCAATGAAGCCCCTCTAGCAATTACGTAGAGGGTCATTATATAAACCTAAAAACGGTGTATTTAAATTACTTTGTATGCAAACTTGTCGTTCTCTGAGAGAGAAATAACCACAAAAATAACCCTAATATATTTCGATATTTGCAAATGGACAAAAATGATAAACATCAACAAACTCATTTTTAGTCACAATGTATTTTTTTAAATAAATACAACCAAATAGAGTAATTAAAAGTAATATTCAAAATAGGCCTATCCAACATTACATAAGTCAGTTGTATTGCGTAAACAATCTTGAGTCTATTTGCATAATTTGAACATCAACAAACCTTTTTTAAGTCACAATGTATTTTTTAAAATAAATACAACCCAATTGAATAATTACAAGTAATATTCAAAATAGGCCTACCCAACATTACACAAGTCAGCTGTATTGTGTAAACAATCATGAGTCTATTTGCATAATTTGAACATCAACAAACCCTTTTTTAGTCACAATGTATTTTTTAAAAATAAATACAACCCAATTGAGTAATTACAAGTAATATTCAAAATAGGCCTACCCCACATTACATAAGTCAGTTGTATTGTGTAAACAATCTTGAGCCTATTTGCATAATTTGAAAAAGAGGTTAAATTGACCTTTTAAAGATCATTATGAAAATGTCCTTAACAAAGGCGGAACTTATCAGTCAAGCGACAGGGCAATATAGCGAGTAGGTTGCTTTGTAAATGTGGTACAATATAACCAATATATGTATAACCTAACCCACAAGTCATATAGCATCAATAAAGTAATTTCAAGACACACTATAGTTAAGGGTATTAGACTCTTTAGCTACGGTAAGCAGCTCTCTTTAGGACACTCCAAAAATCATACCATTGTTCTCTTGTCTTGGGTTAGAGTACTCTTGTTTGAGGAACACTATTCTTTGTTATTTTTCTTCCCCTCGTTTTTTTTTCATAGTTTATATTAAGAGTTATTTAAATTTTACCCATTTTCAACATTATAATTGTTCATTACTCCTCTTGTTTATTTATTTCCCTAATTCATTTCCTCACTGGGCTATTTTCCATGTTGGAGCCATTGGGCTTATATCATCCTGCTTTTCCAACTAGGGTTGTAGCTTAGCTAGTAATAGTAATAATAATAATAATAACAGTGATAGTCTCCATATTATCATTACTAGGTAAACTACAACCCTAGTTGGGATAGCAGGATGTTATAAACCCAAGGGCTCCAACTGGGGAAATAATCCAGTGAGGAAATGATATAAGGATACAGATATAATAGTGTTGTAGTTTAGCTAATAATAATAATAATAATAATAACAACATCCATATTATTACAAGCTACGCTACATTCCTCGTTGGGAAAGCAGGAGGCTATAAACCCAAGGGCTCCAACTGGGAAAATAGCTCAGTGAAGAAAGAAAATAAGGATACAGAAGTGTTGTAGCTTAGCTAATAATAATAACAACACCAGCATTAGAACTAGGATACTCCCAGCCAACATACGCTTACTGCCCTCGCCGTTAACCCGACCTTAGCATAAGCAGGACATCTTTAAAACCCACATTATAGCCAAGGCTTGTTGTCATACACACCAAAAACAGCCCTTGGAACAGAATGCGTTAAACAAAGACGAAAACATTCCCAGGGATGTAAAATGGCCAAATAACTCTTTTAAAAAGACAACCTCGAAGGAAACGAAGGAAAATCGATGATGGTTTTGCCTTTAATACATCCTACAGCCACGAACAAAAGACTTCGTTTTCAAACAGACTTTTAGACATATTGAAAAGAACAAAATCTGAATTACGTAACCAAGGATATTTATGGGGTCTATAAGGTCAGTGACTGAAGCCTCAGTTGAAGGATGGAGTAGAAGGCCAACAGAGAAGAGGTCTTCATCCTCATATGATGGAGGAGGAAGGGAGAGAAGGAGGGGGAGAGGGAGGGAGAGTATACCGTATCAACAATAAAAATCATCAAGTCCTTACCTTCTACTCTCAGCCAGAACGTGACTAGCAGGTATAACCATTGGTAGATACATAATCCCATTGTTTTTTAGGCACAAATACTTAATAATTCCTTAGAACTCAACATATAGTCCAATATTTACACTAAAATTAACACAGACACTCGAAAACACAACCTGCTCCTTCTCACTACCATCGCATACTGAGTCTGACAGACTGCGACGTTCGGCGAAGTAGGATGAACCGAAGCTGGAATTGTTATAATCTCGTAAATTTCGCTAAATGTGAACATTTTATCAATATTTAGTTTATATATTTACATTTTCAAATTATTTTCAATTTATTCTAAAGTAAAATCCATGATTTACAAAGGAAAGGAAAAATAAGTACCATAAAATCGAGCTCTATTAGAACGAGCGTTTTAAAATTTAATTTCTTTTGTTCTTGGTACACAGTTATTTTATTATTATTACTATTATTTTATTATTATTTTCAAACTGGCCATTGAATTATAACTAAAAAGCAAAATAATGTTTACAATTAAAATAATTCGATAAATGTACCCAGAAGTAAATATTAATTTAAGTATTTTTCTTATACTGTAACGTAGAAATATTTCAAAACACCAAACGCCTAAGTCTTAATTCAAGCGGGTTTATTCATTGTAATTTATGACAATTTTAAAATAGTAATTCAATGTGGTGTTATCGTAAGCAATAAGGAATTTAACTATTCAATTTTCTTTGTTAAACAGAGAAATAAAATTTCAGCCAACGAATCTACGCTACCATGTCTCTCTTGTTTCTTAATATCAGCCAATTTTACGTTTTAACTTCTTGAATTTCTAGATTTTCATTATATAATTAAATCATTCAAAATATCGATGAGATGCAGATTAATCTTTGTCATTTTAATTCCTACGATCTGTTTACAAAATGAAAGATCGAGAGAAAACGAAATTTCCATTTTCTATGACAGCCACTACGGCTTGTTTTGGTTCTAGAAACAGATTTTTGGTCTAAAAACATTTCATTTTCCAGTTATTGATTGGTCAAAATGATCTTTCTAAATTCATGTATAAATTCAAATCTACTATGATGTGTGTCACTATTTGACTCCCAGGGAGGAAAAATAGTTTTAAACCAAAACACTTCAGTCTTTGTTCAAAATAACAAAGAAATGTCAATTTTAATCCCATGGCTAACCAAAAACCTGCAGAGTAAAATAGATTTATTTATATGACATACGGCAGAAAAGTACGACAACTTATTAAAAATGTACGACATTCCCCTTGGTTCTTGAACCAACGTGGTCAATAAAACGAAACACTAAATTAAAGATCATATGTCAAATAACCCTTTCTTTGTTTTCCCTCATGTCGCGTGCAGAGGGCATTTGATTACGCATTTCTCAACGGCTGCTCCCACAACCTCGAAATCACTATGACAACGACAGAATAGTTTTCATATTTCACATGCGACATTGCTGGGTACGTTTCCCTTAGGCCGTGTGCCTAGCTTTCTTTGTCGTGTACCTCTCTCTCTCTCTCTCTCTCTCTCTCTCTCTCTCTCTCTCTCTCTCTCTCTCTCTCTCTCTCTCTCTCTCTCTCTCTCTCTCTCTCTCTCTCAGTTGCATTTAAACCAATATTGACAGTAACTAAACATTACAACCATCAGACAATGCCACCAATGCCCCACGTTTCGATTTATCTTACAACAGGTTGTAATTTTCCAAGCGGTAATTTCTTCGTTGTGCTTTTATATAATATTTATAATTCGCACAACAAGGTGTTGATTGATTTATCTAATTATATACAACGCCATCACATACATATACAAGCAAAGGAGTGAATAATGAAAATGAAAATAATAATTCTGACTGAGTTTCGTAGAATATTTCACAAAGAAGCATTGTAAATCCCTGTCTGTGACCACGTGTTCGCGGTTTCATACAAAACCATCTGCAATTTGGGATATCCTGTTAAACCTGATAATAGAAAACCCGAGATATACCGTATTTCAATTGATATATCAAAAGAATTCAGTTAATTATAGAGCGAATAGAGAGGAAAACAGATATTCCTTTATACACTAGAACAAAGATGACCCACAACGTACTGTGATATGGAGAATAAATAGGGTACATCCAAAGCCTCGGTACAGCTTACTGCTGGGTTAGTTTTAAGTACAAAGAGTAGTTAACATCTGATGAAGCCCAGGGGGGGGGGGAGATGATTTATTTGAGATGACTGTTGAAACATTCTAAACTTTTAACTTACTCTAGGTTATATAATTTGGGCCACCTGGCACAGCACTGGGGTAGGGAAGGCCAATCAATGCTGAGGGAAATAAGAGGTTGGATAGATAGAAGAAAGGAAACTATGGAAGTAAAATGGAAGGCTAATAGTGGATGTAGTTGAGGTCCAAGGAGACGTTGCAAAGATCCTTCTTCAATGTCTAGGCCTACAGTGCAACACGTCATAAGCGCTGATAGTAGTAGGCCTAGGCTACTACCCCTGACATGGGAATTCCTTTTAATTACATTGATCTATATCAATTATATGACATTTCTAGCAATTCACTTTCAAATGTCCTAACATAATGAAGCATTATATGTGTTAGAGATGAATTATATTAATGTCCCACTGGGGTTTTACAAATCAACCAAGATACGAACGTTTTGAAAAGATGTGGGAGTTGAGGATGAACATACTAATGCTGTTTTCTATGTGAGAACAAAGGTGCAGCAATGAATATTATTTAGTCATATCCTTATTCCCCGATAAAGCTATTGGAGGGTTTTTTCCTGCTGTATTTACACACAGATATATATATATATATATATATATATATATATATATATATATATATATATATGTATATATATGCATATATATAAACATATATATATATATATATATATATATATATATATATGTCTTATTTATAACTGTAATCGAACAGTTTAACATGTTTTTTCAAAAAGGCCCATAAAAGAAACACAGGAAATATGAATAAATCACACTATATTTCGGTCAATAAACATCGACCCTCTTCAGGATGTAAAGTACAAGTGAGGCTTACAGTGTTGTTGTTGGGGTATTAAAGCCAACACTTGTTGTTGGCACGGGCCTTTCCCTTGGTTGGCCCGTAGGATAGGCTTACAGTGGAGAGTGACGGTTTATATATGAAAGCAAAAGGGTGTGTTCAATTGTTCTATAGTTGTTATAATTGCTGGAAGGATTAGCCAAATTTAATTACATCCAGGTGCGTGTTCTTATTGTTGAGCCGCTTGGAGGAAGTCTTGACCTCTGATGCATGTCTGGTGGCCGGTCTCCGTGGATTATCTTCTTAATGATAGGGTTGAGAAGAGTATTGTCCACTGTGTCAGCTTTCCATTGGCCCCCACATAGGTTCATTGTGTTTGATTGATTTATGATGGCTGATTCCAGGATTTTCCTTCTGTACGGACAGGTACTCTTAAAAAGCAAAGACGACTCACTCCAGTTAATCTGGTGCCCTAAATCCCTAAGGTGAATGAAAATCCCCGAGTTTTCATACCCATATCTAACAGATCTTTTGTGTTCGGATAATCTTTGAGATAGCGAACGGCCAGTTTGCCCAACGTACACTTTTTCACAATCCCTGCATGGTACTTTGTAAACGCCGGATTCTATCTCTCTTTTATTTTGATAAACATTAATAAGGGCGCTTCCTATGGTCTTTGGATATGAAAAAACAAAGGGGTTCTCAGTTTTGATATGATTTGTTATATTTTTAATACCTTCTATATATGGGAGTTTTATCTTATTTTTAAAATCTCTTTGGTTAGTAACATCATGATCTTTATAATATATCGTGTTGGCTTTGTTGATGGCCTTTTCTATGACATACGTCGGGTAGAATAGCTGGGCGAGTTGTTTACGGATGATTTCAAATTCTTTATTTAGGTAGGCTGGGGAACAAATTCTCAAACCTCTAAGAAATAGATTGCAAGCTACTCCAATTTTTACAGAAATGTCGTGTCAAATAACGTTTTCTCTTTCAATGGAAATTTTTACAAACAGAAATTTGGTTGTAGTATGGGCAGCCCGTTATCTCCAATTTTAGCTAACCTCTACATGGAATACTTTGAAACAGAAATTTTAACAACAATTAAACCTACAAACATGGTTTGGCAACGCTATGTTGATGACATTTTCACATATTGGGATGATAGCTGGGGAGATTTCAATATATTTTTCAATAATCTAAATTCCCTAGTCCCTAGCATAAAATTTAAAACTGAATGGGAAAAAGATGGAAAATTAGCTTTTTTGGACATACTAATTATAAGGGAATCGACGGGGTATAATTTTACTGTGTATAGAAAACCAACTTTCTCTATTTCCTACATTCATTTTTTTAGTTATCACGACATTTCTGTAAAAATTGGAGTAGCTTGCAATCTATTTCTTAGAGGTTTGAGAATTTGTTCCCCAGCCTACCTAAATAAAGAATTTGAAATCATCCGTAAACAACTCGCCCAGCTATTCTACCCGACGTATGTCATAGAAAAGGCCATCAACAAAGCCAACACGATATATTATAAAGATCATGATGTTACTAACCAAAGAGATTTTAAAAATAAGATAAAACTCCCATATATAGAAGGTATTAAAAATATAACAAATCATATCAAAACTGAGAACCCCTTTGTTTTTTCATATCCAAAGACCATAGGAAGCGCCCTTATTAATGTTTATCAAAATAAAAGAGAGATAGAATCCGGCGTTTACAAAGTACCATGCAGGGATTGTGAAAAAGTGTACGTTGGGCAAACTGGCCGTTCGCTATCTCAAAGATTATCCGAACACAAAAGATCTGTTAGATATGGGTATGAAAACTCGGGGATTTTCATTCACCTTAGGGATTTAGGGCACCAGATTAACTGGAGTGAGTCGTCTTTGCTTTTTAAGAGTACCTGTCCGTACAGAAGGAAAATCCTGGAATCAGCCATCATAAATCAATCAAACACAATGAACCTATGTGGGGGCCAATGGAAAGCTGACACAGTGGACAATACTCTTCTCAACCCTATCATTAAGAAGATAATCCACGGAGACCGGCCACCAGACATGCATCAGAGGTCAAGACTTCCTCCAAGCGGCTCAACAATAAGAACACGCACCTGGATGTAATTAAATTTGGCTAATCCTTCCAGCAATTATAACAACTATAGAACAATTGAACACACCCTTTTGCTTTCATATATAAACCGTCACTCTCCACTGTAAGCCTCACTTGTACTTTACATCCTGAAGAGGGTCGATGTTTATTGACCGAAATATAGTGTGATTTATTCATATTTCCTGTGTTTCTTTTATGGGCCTTTTTGAAAAAACATATATATATATATATATATATATATATATATAATATATTATATATATATATATATATATATATATATATATATATTATATATATATATATATATATATATATATATATATATATATATATATATATATATATATATATATATATATATATATATATATATATATATATATATAAAGAGAGAGAGAGAGAGAGAGAGAGAGAGAGAGAGAGAGAGAGAGAGAGAGAGAGAGAGAGAGAGAGAGAGAGACGTATTTCTATACTTGATTTGATTTTTACTGAGGCCAAAATCCCTGGAGACTAAGATCTACATATTCTATTAAAAAATATAGATAAAGAACAATAATTCATTTTGTTTAAATAAAAGTATGTAATTTTGCAACTTCATACCAATATAAACTAGAGGGATACTCAGTAGAGCGCAGACCTCCGCCACAGTAGCTTATATCTCGACCTTGACCTTTGACCTTAACATGTATTAATTGGTGTCGATTTTCACACACTCAAATATGAACTAAGTTTGAAGTCACTGTGACAACGGTATCCAAACTTATGGCTGATTACGTGAATTTGACACACATAAACAGGGGCGAAAACATAAACTCCTTCCAACTTCGTTGGCGGAGGTAATAGATACATATATCAAATAGCTACATATATCAAAGCTTGTTTCTCGATAGCCACGTACATACAGCTGTGGACATTTCTGGCGATCGTAAGAACTTCATTGTATAGTACTACATCACCAAAAGTTTATTATTATTATTATCATTATTATCATTATTATTATTATTATTATTGTTACTATTATTATTATTTATATTATTATTACTATTATTATTATAACAAGCTAAGCTACAATCCTATTCGGAAAAGCAGGATGCTATAAGCGCAAGGACTCCAACAGAAAAAAAGCCCAGTGAGGAAAGGGGATTAGGAAACAAACTACAAGAGAAGTAATAAACAACTGAATTATAATATTCTAAGAGCAGTAACAACATTAAAATAAAACATTCATATATAGACTATAAAAACTTAAAAAAAGAAATAAGATAGAGTAGTGATCCTGGGTGTACCCTCAAGCAAAAGAACTAATCATGGAAGACCATGTTTAGGCTATGGCACTACCCAAGCCTAGAGAACAATGGTTTGATTTTGGAGTGTCTTCCTAGAAGAGCTGCTTATCATAGTAAAGACTCTTCTACTCTTACCAAGAGGAAAGTAGCCACTGAACAATTACAGAGCCGTAGTTAACCCCTTGTATGGTAATCTCAGTGTTGTCAGGTGTATGAGGAAACGGGAGAATGTGAAAAAAAATATTTGGTATATTTGTAGGCAAGGGAAAAATGAGCCGGAACCAGAGAGAGGGCTCAAATATAGTACTGTCTGGCCTGTCAAAAAATCCAATAACTCTCTAGTAGTAGTATCTCAGCTGTGGCTGGTGTCCTGGCCAACTTACTATTATTATTATTATTATTATTATTATTATTATTATTATTACTAGCCAAGCTACAACCCTAGTTGGAAAAGCAAGATGCTATAAGCCCAATGGCTCCAACAGGGAAAAATACCCCAGTGAGGAAAGGAAATAAGGAAATAAATAAACGATGAGAATAAATTAACAATAAATCATTCTAAAAACAGTAACAACGTCAAAACAGATATGTCCTATATAAACTATAACAACGTTAAAAACATAAGACATATATAAACTATAGAAAGACTCATGTCAGCCTGGTCAACATAAAAACATTTGCTCCAACTTAGAACTAATAAAGGAAAAAGAGAAAGCTATAGAAAATAAACACGCGATGATTATACTATAAAAAAGGGGCATCTCCAAGTAAAAAAAATTATATCTAAAGAGGAACTACGAAGAGTAACGATTTTAAGATTTTAAGGATTTTTGAAGAAGCAATCCACAATACGACCAGGAATCACGTTCAGCATTTGAACAAGAAGAAGATAATGTAAACAAACGAAACGTCAACGGCTTCGCCGAGTTGGCAATTTACCTGAGCTAATTACCTGCCCCTGTTCGCGATATCGATGTTTTACGACGCTCTTCACAGTCTTATTACAAAATTTATTGGACGAAATAGTGAAATAAATGAGCTAATAAATTTTTCTTCAAAGGAGTGACGTGAAGCTGTTACTAGAGCAGGTCATTTAAGGTAAGGCAATCAAACAAAATCTACGTAAGGTTAGCATCATCTGTCAACATTGGTTGATTTGATATTGAATAAAATATTTAATTGGTATAAGTGCTAAGCCGGTAAATTTTTAGTTTCAGCCAAATTTGGAAAAATGCAATAAAAATATATTTGTTGCATCAGAAATAGTGTGGTTTCAATGAATTTAACGTTTATTTTGACTGCAAACCAACCGATTTAGAGATTTACTATGTATACCCTAGTTCATCCCACCAATTATGGGGGACACCCTTTGGGAACCGGGGTTTTGGGTGGGGGAAGGGGGGGAAGGGTGTTGGGGCATTGAATGATATTTGCAATAAATGAATAATTAATGTTCCAGCACCCCTCCCCCATACCCCTAACTAGGCCTACCAGGGGGAGGGGGGTAGGGCCCCCCAGCAACCCCCCCTTAAAGCCACAGTAATTTTCAGGGCACCACAGAACCTAACAAACCCACCTAACCTAACCTAGGGGCCCTGTACCCCTACCGGGTGGGGCTTCGCCCCCCCTGCGACCCCCCCCTTATGGCCACAGTAATTTTCAAGGCACCACAGAACCTAACAAACCCACCTAACCTAACCTAGGGGCCCTGTACCCCTACCGGGGGGGGGGCTTCGCCCCCCCTGCGACCCCCCCTTATGGCCACAGTAATTTTCAAGGCACCACAGAACCTAACAAACCCACCTAACCTAACCTAGGGGCCCTGTACCCCTACCGGGGGGGGCTTCGCCCCCCCTGCGACCCCCCCTTAAGGCCACAGTAATTTTCAGGGCACCACAGAACCTAACAAACCCACCTAACCTAACCTAGGGGCCCTGTACCCCTACTGGCCCCCCCCTTATGGCCACAGTAATTTTCAAGGCACCACAGAACCTAACAAACCCACCTAACCTAACCTAGGGGCCCTGTACCCCTACCGGGGGGGGCTTCGCCCCCCCTGCGACCCCCCCCCTTAAGGCCACAGTAATTTTCAGGGCACCACAGAACCTAACAAACCCACCTAACCTAACCTAGGGGCCCTGTACCCCTACCGGGGGGGGCTTCGCCCCCCCTGCGACCCCCCCTTTAACCAGGGGTAAATTTGAATATATATATTTTGTTAAATCACTTCTTACCTTAAACGGAAGATGACGATGAAGATGTGGAAGGTTGTGGTTGACCCTCCTTTACAGATTTGGTACAATACCACACATGTCTATCCTCACGAAAATGTAAAGCCGAATCACATTTACTACACTGGACACTTAAAGGTAATACGGAATGCTCCCTTAGAAAACGATTCACTACTTCAGGAGTTCCATTATAATTCCCATGAAATCTGCCGATCACATCAAAATAGGAATAACGACATATTTCACACAACCGTACCGGAGGATCCATGACAGTCAAGTGACGTGTGATGAAAATATAGAAACCGGAACTTTTGAAAACCGAAAACAAACGACAATCACGGGTTTCTCCCATAATGAAATAGGGAAAAAAACAAAATACTATCGTTTACAATGTTATATTGCACGAAAAACAGATCCTTGAAACAAGACTGAGAGACCAATGAATCGTCCAATAATAACCCTTGAAAAGAACCCAGTAGTATTTAGATTGGAGGAGCGACATTAGTGGGAGGAGCAAATGCGCATTCAAGCAAATATTGTCACATTGCGCAATGGGGAGGAGCCAAGTAAGATGAAAACAGATATACAAACGAACAAGAGCTACCTTGCGTGCCCATGGAAAGATATACACTAAACTTAGAAAAAGTCAAGACCTTCAATTCCTGAAATATTTTTTTTCTCTGTAAGTATGCATTAGCGACAATAATGTATTGAGAAGAAGTGTTTTGTTATCACGTGCTTTACTAGGAAAATATATTAATATAATACATTTCCCAATTTGGTTGAATCCAAAACTTTACCGCTAAGCCAATTGGGAGCCTTTGTATAACATCCGCCAGTTCCTCATGTGTTGATTAAAAATGGATATTAACTAACCTAAACTTTCCCCCCGAATCCTACCTACAAGCCTTGTCCTTACCTACATACCTAACGGGGGGCTAACGCCCCCATGCTACCCCCCTTACACTGCCGTATTCAAAGTTAGTCAAAATAATACATACAGGTGGCCGCTATCATACATACTCCTGACGATTGTTAATCAGACTCGACTAAGACTTATATGTGACACTTGAAGTTCCGTGTACTTTATACCCGATGTTCACGGTGTCCTAGTGCCGAGTAAATGTTTGTATTGCCCTGGTATCAATAAAAACATACAGTAATTTATGGTTGGTATAAACGGGATGTCCTACTGTAGGTCAGTTTAGATTGGGGGAAGTGTATCCTAACCCTCTA
This sequence comes from Palaemon carinicauda, assembly GCF_036898095.1. NCBI lineage: Eukaryota > Metazoa > Arthropoda > Malacostraca > Decapoda > Palaemonidae > Palaemon > Palaemon carinicauda. The sequence goes on along the minus strand of NC_090738.1, from coordinate 129,103,080 downwards.
ATGAGTACTGACATGTTTCAAAGTTAGGTTAGGTTAAGGTACGTGAGTTATTAGTTTTATTAGTGCCAATAAAGGATTTTCTTGAATGTTTAAGAGATTTTTACAAATATGATATTCCTTTCTGATGCTGACTTTTGGTTAATTCATCTCGAGATCTAACAAGGAAGGTGAGACCAAATTGGAAAAGCTTGGTTTTCTATAGAGTAAAAGGGGTGTATGTATGATAGCACCCACTTGTATGTATGATGACAGCTGACTAAGAGTACAGCAGCGTAAGAAAGGTCATAAGGGTACGTTAGGTCCTCTCCCCATTAGGTAAGTAGGTAAGGACACGGCTTGTAGGTTAGGTTAAGGGGGAAAGTTTAGTTTAGTTGGTGTCCATATTTTATGCTCGCTGGAGTTACTGGCCGCTGATATACAAAGGCTCCGAGAAAAACTTGCGTTATGTGAACGATAAGTAACATATCATTTCTAACCTAGGTGTCAGTCAAGACTTGCTTGTCTGGGGAGTTTATTGCTTTCTCCCTAGTTTAGACCTTCCAATGATCCTGGACCATAAAGCCACAGCTTCTACTGATTCTCCCCTCAACTTTTAAGCCATGTGATTATAATAGAAACTATACATTAGTCTCTGAAGTTAATCAGACTTTTCATAATCTTATAAAAAAGTAGAATACAGTATATTGTTAAAAAGTATGGATTTATTTTTATAACTTTGGTTAAATCATTTTCTTGCTCCACTTTGTCTAAAATTATTTGGGATCCCCAGTAGAAAACATGTCCTTGGATAATAGTAAATTAACAGAAGTGTAATATAATGATTTACAGTAATCATCTGTCTACATGAATGGTTGTGGGGGTCTTTAGCCCTTATTGACCATCCTTAATCAAATTTTTTTTTTTTCTTTTTTAGATTTCATAGCTTTGTGCCAACACAGACTAGTACTCTTTAGTATCCCTTACGATATAACCTGATCTTGGTTGCATATTTTAGCATAAAATACTGGCAGTGTATATATCTTTATGTAATGTTGCTTAGCATATCATATCCTATCTTGACTAGGTGGAGGGTTGGGAAAAATCCCCTACTTAACACAAAATGGATGACTTGAAATTTGTATTTGTGTTCTACTTCACCATTGTTCTATATGGAACTGATCATTCCCTACCTTTGTTTCTCAACAAAACCTGCCCATGAGACCTGGTACCACAGCATAGGAATTGCAATTAGTAAATCAAACGTATTGAACAAAAATATAAAGTATTGTAGTTTGTACCTCTTAGCAAATATGACATATAGAAGATATCTGGAAATAATTAATTTAACACATGTTAATATTCTTCAATACTTCACCTGTGTAAAAGAGGCAAAATATTTATACATTCAGTCACTAAGTTAAGTTAAGTCGATATAAGTTATACATTATGAAATGAAATTTAATTAATTTTGCTGATGTGAATTTCAGAAACTGATGTATGGGCTGAAGTATTTGTTACGTGCAAAGTGGGATGATGCCGCAAGATGGATGGAAAAACGCAATTATCGACGGATGTTCTACAACAGCTTTCGAGAACCTTGAAATTGATACCTCTCTACTACATACCCTGACTGTTCTTGGCCTTCTCTTTTTCTTTCAAACCTCCAGTAACAACTGCCATTCTCATAAGAATGTTTTTACAGTCACACATCATCTTTTATTCCTAACACAGTTCTACACTCCAGTATCTTCAATACAAAATTGCAAAGTAAACATTCCCGAAAAAACTAAGGTGCGTTTATCAGCATCACCTATAAGGATGTCAGATTTCACTTCTCCCCTGACGATTTCCAATGTAGGATTCTCTCGCACTACTTATTTAAAGTTAGTTCCTCCCAAACAAAATTCAACAGATGTATACCAGTATATATTTGCTCTAAAACCTTCATGCCACAAAACCGAAACGTCTCTTGTTCGGGAATCATCTGTATTATCAACCATAAATACTTCAACCCCTGTTAAATGTGATATTAATCATGCAACTCAGACAAATTTAGACACCAACATTGAGGAAAAACATCCTTATCAGTATTATACTCATACAGCTTATTCAAGTGTTAGCCAAACAGAACACCTTCAGTATTCAAATTTATCGCCCACTTTTACTCACACACTGAATCCACAGACAGTGTCTCCAGCTAAATATAATTTTTGTGAATTTACTAATGATTGTGCAGGTATGTAGTAATTATTTACATTTTTACAGTAAACTTTTACAGTACTGTATGTTGTTTTGCATGATTCACAGCTTACCTTCACAGACTCACAGTTGATTAAATTTTGCTTTTTAATGATAAATGTTAACCTCCACATAGAGACAATGTGTTGTTTCAGTAGCACGTGATATTTTACATAGTACAGTATTATAAATAATCCAGTAAGATCATCTGAGATGGCTTTATTTTACAATTTAAAAAGATCTGTCAGTATGTATTACAATAAGCCATATTTATATTAAGATGGCATTGTATTACATGTACCATGAAACAATGAAGCAATCTCATCCTTTATTTATGTTGTTTTTTCTAGTTTTGTGTGATATGTTTCTGTTGCAAGCTTATATATGTTTTTTTAATCACAGTTTGTATTAATTTGCTATAATCGCACCTCACTTACAACTACTGTACAGTATAGTAATTGTAAGCTTGTTATATTATCCATTTAACATTCCAGATTGAGAGTATAGATACCTCGTAGAAGTAAACGCAAGGCAGGTTTATGTTACATCCAGTTCACAAAGTTTCCAAGAAAGGTAATCTGATGAACAATTGTCAAAATAACTGTAACTCAATTGATAGTTATTAATTAAACACCATAAAACTACTTCTTCTTCTTCTATTAGCGTGTTTTTTCCCATTCGTACGGGGTAACACGGGTGCCTTCTTTTGAGGGACTTTGCTTTGGCTTTTGGGGGGTGGACCGTAGTTCCGACCGGCTGCCCTACATTATTTCAAAATTTACTCTCTGAAGCTAATTTTATTAATCTCTTGATCAAGATACAGTTTTCTTCCTGGTTATATTGTATCTTTATGAATTGCTCTTCTTTTATGGATACTATTTACATTTAGATTCAATAATCACTACACACGAGTCTTATGGAAGTGAAGCAAGTGGGAAATTTTATTTTTATGGTATTTTCAAAAAGTAAGTTTGGTATCTATCATTAAAGTATGAGTTAATAAAGGGATTTTGACGAAGGAAAAATCTATTTCTGGGTGAGAGACCTGTGCCGCCCAGTGAAATGCTCCTTTAGCATCATTTCTGAGGTATATAACTGCTAAATATTACCAGAGAAAAAATTGCATAGGAATGCCAGGTATGAACCCAGCTCGCTCACCTAAAAGGTGTCGGTATATTATAACTGGGGCGTGAAAATCACTAGCAGAGGTCTCGAACCAATTAGATATCTCCTCGTCAAATATCCCCGAAACCAAGAGGGGCCGTTCAAAGTCCACTACTGACCATCGCTAACTCCCATCTACCCAGAGATGAACCTAGATTCATTACATTTATTACCAGCATTATAGTGACCTATTGGAAACGATCCCTGCCTGGTGATCTTCCAGACTGGGGTTTGAGTCCCGCTCAAGTTTGATAGTTTCTTATAGTGTCTGCAACTTTACCATCCTTGTGAGCTAAGGATGGGGGGGGGAGCCTATAGGTATATTTGCTGAGTCATCAACAGCCATTGCCTGACCCTCCCTGGTCCTAGGTTGGATGGAGAAGGGGCTTGGTCAGTGATCATATGTATGTATGATCAGTCTCTAGGGTATTGTCCTGTTAGTTAGGGGATTATCACTGTCCCTTGCCTCGTTAATTTATGAGCATCCTTTAAAAAAAAAAAAAGCTAATTGTGCGATGCGAGGACTACTGTCTGAGGATACGTATTACATTCCGCAGTTAGTCGCTCAGCTATGGGACTTACTGGTTTGCACTGAATCGTAACCACATCAGGCTTTCACGTTATCTCTTGATGCTCTTTTCTGTCTCAAAGAGCAAATAATTTTTTCGTTCCCAGACTTGAGTAGGACTTATCCTGATTTTGTCTTTTCAAATTTAATGCCTTTCATTTTACAAGACTCAATCCTATTACTTAGTTCTAAGTTAAGCTTTACCCTTTTTTCCGTTACATTATTTTATTTTTTTCTGTGCCCTGACTTGGAAAGGGCATTAGGTTGCCATGTATTAGGATATTGGAGGTATAATCTTCCAACCTAATTATTAGCTAAAAGGAAATACAGTACTGTACCTGTATTTAAAAAAAATAAGTCAGTTATTTGAGTAAACATTTTTCTCATTGCAATAGTTTATGATGTTTGTTCATTTCTATGAAAATTTTGCTCCTAGCTATCCATTCAACATTATGCTTATCACATGCTGGAATTACTTGTTTTGTACAGGTTCTGCTACAATGCTTTTGAAACTTTGCTGATGGCTGTAGTGCATGTTGTGTGTGTTTGTGTGTCCCTCTAGATAGCGCAGTTACCCAGATTTGTAAGTAGAGTTTTGATTTGTTTTTTCATTTTGTTTTGTTACTTTAAACTTTGTTGTTGAAAATCTATGAGGTACAGTACTTGTTGTAAGTTACCTTAGTAATTTCTTTAACATAACCCCACTTTTGGATGTATATTTCCATATACCAAATACCCATAATTGCACCAATATAACTCGGTATCAAATGACCAATGATAATATAGAAATAAATAAATCTATACAGTACAAGGCTGAACATACTTGGTAACTTGGAGTACTTTTGTATGTACTGTCGTACTGTAAAGGCTAAGTTTGATAGCAAAAATTTTAAAAAATATGTATTCTACCTACTGTTATAATAAAATAGAAATTTATGATAAGAATATTTGCTTTTGACAAACTGCATTTGATTTGATAAGACTGCGGAATACAGTACATATACATACATATACCAAGGCACTTCCCCAATTTTGGGGGGTAGCCGACATCAAACAAATGAAAATGGGACCTTTCCTCTCTACGTTCCTCCCAGCCTGACAAGGGACTCAACCTAGTTCGGATGGTACTGCTAGGGTGCCACAGCCCATCTTTCCCCATTATCCACTACAGAGGAAGCTTCATAACGCTGAATTCCCTACTGCTGCTACCTCAGCGGTCATCCAAGGCGACCGGAAGGAGCAGCAGGGCCTACCGGAACTGCGGCACAATTGCTCGCCATTCATCCCTATTTCTAGCACGCTCTCTTGCCTCTCTCACATCTATCCTCCTATCACCCAGAGCTTTCTTCACTCCATCCATCCACCCAAACCTTCGCCTTCCTCTTGTACTTTTCCCATTAACTCTTGCATTCATCACCTTCTTTAGCAGACAGCCATAAATAGTATTATCAGTAAATGCAGGTTTTACTTATGAGGGCCATTTTTACTAACCTTTTTATAATCACCTAAAGTTTCTGTATTTTATTTAACATTTTAATTTTTCAGATAGTCAAACAGAATTTCTTCATTGCTCATTTGAATCCACAAAAATTCTAATCACTTCATTGCTTCAGTTTTGGATTTATTAAAATTTTCATTTACACTGCATCAGTAGTCACCTTCCTTAAGGGTGAATAAAGAAAGAATTTTAGTACTTGTAATAAAATTCCTTATTTCTATACTCACCAATGTCCATATTGCTTCTTTTCCAGAAGCTCAGTTTAATCAACTTCGAAATGGCGCTTCTGGAGAAAAAGCAATATAAAAATCAGGGGATGTTCATAGAAATAATCTAATTTTGTAGTTAATGCTAGCAATTTCTGCTTACAGTGAGTCAATCCTTGATTCATATCCTTTGTTATGCAATATTTTCTGGTTCAAGATCAACTGAAAATTCTCTTATATGTCATAACTCGAAAATATATCCCTGCCTTACAGAGTAATTTCAAAGGCAATAACTACGCAATTAGCTTATTAAACATACAGTATTGTTAATTTTCATAGCGTCTTTTTTTCTCTGTTGTCAGTGGAATACTTTAACTTTTCTCTTTACCTAACCTAAAAGAACTCGATTGTAATGGATGACGACATTCAATGTTCACCAGTTATAGATGATTATGTAGTATGACAATTTCTCAAATGTGATGCTACTGCTGCCACCATCCATGTACATTATGGCTCCCCAAGCCAATCCTGGATATGTATATCTTTCCCCTTGTTGGACATGTCAGATGAGGTTTTGGGAGCACAGGAACTCCTCGATTGTCTTGTGGCTGCAGCCTTTTCAAGGTGAGATGTGCTGTGTAATCCTGCTTTAGGGCAGTAACCCTTTTGTTGTTAATCATTCTGCAGACCATACTGTTGCTAGCAAGGGTTCTAGATTTATTGTTGGAATTTTGCATTTCTTTAAGACTGATTTAGCTAGGTTTTCATACCACTTCTTGGGACTATTAGATCATCTGTGAATGTTTTACTGATGACTCCATAATTTGTTTTGGTTGGTACACTGGTCACGTGACCAAGCCAGCAAATTTCACATTTGCTGAGCATGCTTTCCATAATTGTGCGTTTTGTTCATTCCAGCATTTTTTGTGTAGAATCTGATCTTTCCAGAAACCCAAAATTTTCTGCAAACAGGAAATATGAAAATGTTCAAGCTGCTTTACAATGTGTTGATAAATGGTCGGTCTCTCCACACTACAGCAAAGTGGAAAGGAGTACAATTTAACCATAAAAGAAACACTTTCTGGTACAACTCAGGAACATAAATGGTGGTCTACCCTTAAATCTGCACTCTTTGGTGTAGATGCAACAGTTCCTCCTTTACTTAAACCAGATGGCTCAGTCACTCACTGTCCAAAGGAAAAGGCAACTCTTTTGGCTGATGTTTTTGACAGTAAACAGAGTAATGAAAAACTTGAACTTCCTCATTCCTGTTTTCCTGAGGCTAAACTAACTAGTTTAGCTTTTCGATCTCGTGAGATTAAAGCTCTGTTGATGGACCTTGATGCTTATGGAGGTGTAGACCCAAATGGTATTTTTCCTTTGTTTTTTATAAAGACAGCAGATTTCTTAGCTCCAAAGTTATCTGTTATTTTGCGCAAGTTAGCAAGAAGAGGAGCTTTTAGCACTAGTTGGAGAATTGGTAATGTTACTCCTCTATGTAAATGTGTTTGTGGTAGCTCAAGTCCCACTGATTACCGCCCAATTTCCATAACTCCCATATTATCTAAAGTTTTTGAACGTCTTCTGGCAAAACGTCTTAATAGGTTTGCTGAAGGTAATCATCTACTCCCTAGTTTGCAATTTGGTTTTCGTAAAGGCCTTGGAGCATGTGATGCCCTTCTTACAATCTCCAATGCTGTACAGAAATCCCTTGATTGTGGTCGGGAAGTTCGTATGATTGGCCTTGATTTTAGTGCTGCCTTTGACCGTGTTAATCACGAGGCCCTTATTTTCAAACTGAAACAGTTGGGAGTGGGTGGGTCGTTTCTTAGCATTATTACTGATTTTTTAAGTAATAGATCTCAAAGAGTTGTTGTTGATGGGCCCCATAGTGATTATAGGAATGTGATATCCGGTGTTCCACAGGGTAGTGTTCTTGGCCCATTACTTTTCATACTATATACACATGACATGTGGTTTGGCCTAGAAAACAAGCTTGTTGCATATGCAGATGATGCTACTCTCTTTGCATCAATTCCATCCCCTGAATGTAGATCTAGGGTTGGTGAATCCCTTAATAGAGATTTAGCTAGAATTAGTGCATGGTGCAAATTATGGGGTATGAAGTTGAATCCTAACAAAACTCAAAGTATGATTGTAAGTAGGTCAAGGACGGTGGTTCCTCAACATCCGGATCTCAGTATTGATAATGTTTCTTTAAATATGTATGACTCTTTCAAAATTTTAGGTGTGATTCTCGACAGTAAATTTACTTTTGAGAAACATATAAGGTCTGTGTCTTCTTCAATTTCACAAAAAATAGGCTTATTGAGAAAGTCTTTCAAGATTTTCGGTGATCAATCTATTCTGAAGAAGTGTTTTAATTCTTTCATTCTACCTTGTTTTGAGTATTGTTCTCCTGTCTGGTCTTCAGCTGCTGATTCTCATCTTAATTTGTTGGACAGAAACTTACGGTCTATTAAATTTCTTATTCCTGATCTAGATATTAATCTCTGGCACCGTCGTTCAATTAGTTCATTATGTATGTTGCATAAGATTTTTCACAACTCTGACCATCCTTTACATTCAGATCTCCCTGGACAATTCTATCCTGTTCGTAATACTAGGCAGGCAGTTAATTCTAATAGCCAGGCCTTCTCCATCACGAGGCTCAATACTACGCAGTACTCTAGAAGTTTTATTCCATCTGTGACCAAGTTGTGGAATGATCTTCCTAATCGGGTGGTTGAATCAGTAGAACTTCAAAAGTTCAAAGTTGGAGCAAATGCTTTTTTGTTGACCAGGCAGACATAGTCTTTATATAGTTTATTTATGACATATTTGTTTTTGATGTTGTTGATAGTTTATTATATGACATGTCTGTTTTGACGTTGTTTCTTATTTAAGAATGATTTATTGTTAATTTGTTCTCTTCATTTATTTATTTCCTTATTTCCTTTCCTCACTGGGCTATTTTTCCCTGTTGGAGCCCCTGGGCTTATAGCATCTTGCTTTTCCAACTAGGGTTGTAGCTTGGATAGTAATAATAATAATAATAATAATAATAAAGTACATGGTCTTTGTGGTTAGTCTACAGTGATTGTCCTGGAACACTAGATCACTAGTTCAGTCTACCAAAAGCTCAGGAATCCTTTTATCATCTTCTCCAGTACAGCATGTCATTGTGGGTTTTAGTGATGGAGGAACAGCGTGTTATTATTGATTTCAGTGGTGGATTTGGAAAATGACACCACTTGTAGTTGTTTATCTTTTATGGTGAGGATGGGCATATTCTGATTTAGGATAGCTTGTTGCACTATCATTTCAGTTTTTCTTGGGTTCATCAATAAACCAAGTGCCTAGTGCAGTACAGTATATTAATGATGGCATGTCTTAATGTGTGTTCCATTAACCGACTCCAGAGTGTGGACCTATAGGACATCACCCTCAGTATATTGCAGGTCAATCAACTAGTATGAAGATGTATTAGCAAAGGGTTGTAACTGTCTGTTGTTGAACAGGCTAACATCTAAAAAGTATTCTACTCAGATCCCATATTCTTAAGTTTTCCTTGCATTAAAGTTATTATTGAGGAAATGAAGAAATTAAATAGAACAGGAGCCAGCACATAACCTTGCTTTACTCCCATTTTCACAGAGAACGAGGATACTTAGCCTCCAGTACAGACTTTTCTATACAATTGCTACTTAGTGGGCTCTTGTGTATGAGCTCCATATCCATTACTATCAAAGTTTGTTCATTTCCTTCTATGATAAAGTATATACTGTATATTACCTATTTCAAGTAGGTTCATATTAGTACTTGTAATAAAATAAAGGTCATGTCTCAATCCATAAACTCCATTCCAGGAATTTGGCCTCAAATTACTAAAATGGGTTCTGTTATTTTTTCTTCAAAGCTAAGTAATTAAGTTCCAAAACTAGTTTCTTCGAGAATTTAAGTCAGTTCAGATAACTGACTAAACATGAAGATTTGTTACTTCCTCTGCAAAATATTTTAAAGTAGCTTGATGTATGTAGTTAGCTGTAAAAATCAGTACTTATGGCAGAAAACTGACATTCATTTAGTTCACACATGATACTATCTATCTATTTACCAAGGCCCTTCTCCCAATTTTGGGGTTAGCCAACATAAAAAAAAAAGGAACAAAAGGGGACTTTTCCTCTCTTCGCTCATTCCAGTGTTGTTATGCCCCCTGTGGCCGAGGAGGCATAACAACAATTAGAATAGCGCCAACGTATCCCTGAGTGTCGTAAGAGGAGACTAACAGCGCCGGGACGAGGGGACTGTAAACCCCCCTCTCCTGTAATTTTGTTCCCGAGAGATATCAATACATGACACATAATTTTGTTCCTGAGAGATATCAATACATGACACACATGTAATTTTGTTCCTGAGAGATGTCAATATATGACACATGTAATTTTGTTCCTGAGAGATATCAATACATGAAACACATGTAATTTTGTTCCTGAGAGATATCAATACATGACACATGTAATTTTGTTCCTGAGAGATATCAATACATGACACACATGTAATTTTGTTCCTGAGAGATATCAATACATGACACACATGTAATTTTGTTCCTGAGAGATATCAATATATGACACACATGTAATTTAGTTCCTGAGATATCAATACATGATGCACATGTAATTTTGTTCCTGAGAGATATCAATACATGACACACATGTAATTTTATTCCTGAGAGATATCAGTACATGTCACACATGTAATTTTGTTCCTGAGAGATATCAATACATGATACACATGTAATTTTGTTCCTAAGAGATATCAATACATGACACTCATGTATTTTTGTTCCTGAAAGATATCAATACATGACACACATGTAATTTTGTTCCTAAGAGATATCAATACATGACACTCATGTATTTTTGTTCCTGAGAGATATCAATACATGACACACATGTAATTTTGTTCCTAAGAGATATCAATACATGACACTCATGTATTTTTGTTCCTGAAAGATATCAATACATGACACACATGTAATTTTGTTCCTAAGAGATATCAATACATGACACTCATGTATTTTTGTTCCTGAGAAATATCAATACATGACACACATGTAATTTTGTTCCTGAGAGATATCAATACATGACACTCATGTATTTTTGTTCCTGAAAGATATCAATACATGACACACATGTAATTTTATTCCTGAGAGATATCAGTACATGTCACACATGTATTTTTGTTCCTGAGAGATATCAGTACATGTCACACATGTAATTTTATTCCTGAGAGATATCAGTACATGTCACACATGTATTTTTGTTCCTGAGAGATATCATTACATGACACACATAATTTTGTTCCAGAGAAATATCAATACATGACACATGTAATTTTGTTCCTGAGAGATATCAATACATGACACACATGTAATTTTGTTGCTGAGAGATATCAATACATAACACACATGTAATTTTGTTCCTGAGAGATATCAATACATGACACACATGTAATTTTGTTGCTGAGAGATATCAATACATAACACATGTAATTTTGTTCCTGAGAGATATCAATACATGACACACATATAATTTTGTTCCAGAGAAATATCAAAACATGACACACATGCAATTTTGTTCCTGAGAGATATCATTACATGACACACACGTAATTTTGTTCCAGAGAGATATTATTACATATCACATGTAATTTTATTCCTGAGAGATATCAATACATGACACACATGTAATCTTATTCCTGAGAGATATCAGTACATGTCACACATGTAATTTTGTTCCTGAGAGATATCAGTACATGTCACACATGTAATTTTGTTCCTGAGAGATATCAATACATGACACACATGTAATTTTGTTGCTGAGAGATATCAATACATAACACACATGTAATTTTGTTCCTGAGAGATATCAATACATGACACACATGTAATTTTGTTGCTGAGATATCAATACATAACACACATGTAATTTTGTTCCTGAGAGATATCAATACATGACACACATATAATTTTGTTCCAGAGAAATATCAATACATGACACACATGCAATTTTGTTCCTGAGAGATATCATTACATGACACACACGTAATTTTGTTCCAGAGAGATATTATTACATAGCACATGTAATTTTATTCCTGAGAGATATCAATACATGACACACATGTAATTTTATTCCTGAGAGATATCAGTACATGTCACACATGTAATTTTGTTCCTGAGAGATATCAGTACATGTCACACATGTAATTTTGTTCCAGAGAGATATCAATACATGACACACATGTAATTTTGTTGCTGAGAGATATCAATACATGACACACATATAATTTTGTTCCACAGAAATATCAATACATGACACACATGCAATTTTGTTCCTGAGGGATATTATTACATAGCACATGTAATTTTATTCCTGAGAGATATCAATACATGACACACATGTAATTTTATTCCTGAGAGATATCAGTACATGTCACACATGTAATTTTGTTCCAGAGAGATATCAATAAATGACACACATGTAATTTTGTTCCAGAGAGATATCAATAAATGACACACATGTAATTTTGTTCCTGAGAGATATCAATACATGACACACATGTAATTTTGTTCCTGAGAGATATCAATACATAAAACTAAGCACTTAAAAGCAAGTAATGGTTTCTTTGTAAGCCTAAATGCTGAGCTTTCTTGTATTTGTAAACAGTTATTTTATTACTCCAAGCTATGATGACTGTGTTGTATTGGTGCTTTATGGTATATACTTAGGATGTAAATGATTTTATGATTTATCCACTTTGTCTTCTCCATAATTTTGTTAAAAAATTTGCAAATTATTTTCATTTCCCTACACCCCTTTATGTGTATTGTACAGTATATGGAAAATCAAATTTAATTATTTTTTCTCTTTGTATTTAAAATAAGACATGGGATTAAAGCTAACTTATTATCTCTGTGAACCATATACTGTACTGAATATGGAGAGATGAGATATATTTTTATTACTCTGAATGCAATTTATTGGTTAATTGTCCTCACATTGAATTAAAAACATGCACACTATCTTCAAAATTTGGGTTGAAAAATGTAAAAAGTGTATGCATGCCATATTTATATTATTACACAGACTAATTATCCATGTAATTCTATATAGGATATTCATGTAATACTATTGAGGAAGTCTTGTGTAAACTGTCATTATAATTTAGAAATGTTTTGATAAATTTATCCAAATAGAATTATTCGTTTTTACTGTATATCTATTTAAACGTTACAAAGCTTTATGCTTCCTCATATTATTTCTACTTCCAGGTACAAATTTGGACAACTCTAAATTATTGAGACCTTTCTTCCAATTGTTTTCTTCGCACATGATAGGAGGGAGAAGAAGGACCTACAGTGAAAATGGTTGTTGGAAGGAAAATAAGATAAAAAATTCCAAATATTTGTGGCATCACATACCTGGTTCCATTTCAAACTTTGACAGCAAGAAATCCAAGGCTAAGGATCTGGATGGTGCGCAGGTAAATAAAACCAAGGGTTCGTATACCAGACAACCTGCAAATACCATGGATCTTCAGTTTTTCAGTTATGTTATTCCTTGGGGACATAAAGTTAATATAGATAAATGTAATAAATTACTCAATCAGTATGCAAATGATCAGAAAATCATCAATGCCAGTTCAGTTATAGATAAACATATCATTGAATTTAAAACGTCCCAGATTCGAACCAAGCCACATCTGGTAACAAATGTACGGTCAAAATACAGTGCGTACTGCAGACTGTGCGAGACTCGGTCATACAAAAGCAGCGTAGAACAGACTCATACAATACTGCCAACATTCACAAACTTGGATTTCCCCGAGCCTCAAACAAGAACTCGAGACAGTGGTAAAAGATGTGAATTCTGTGATCTCTATAAAATGAACAGTGGAGATAGTTTCACTGATAATTCTCTTCTCATCAATAACAGTGTTTTATCTATACTTCCTACATTACCACCGGATATTTTTCCCGAGCCCAGTACAACGTATTCTGTGCAGAGCACACAGGTGCCATATATATATAGTTACGAAGTGACGATCGATCGTGCTGTTTATCATAGGCATACTTGGACAAAGGAAAAAGTAACGAGGAGTGCGTTCCCGTTGTTGACTTCAGAAGCAACAACTTTGTTATCAGGATTAAGTAGAGTACAAAAGTCTCTCTACTTAGAAAGCAGTATTAGAAGTTTGCCAGATGTTACAGTGAGAAGTACAGATTTGCATTCGGCTGTAACTCCTCATTTTTCAGACAAAATCAGTTAATTTGTCGCACTGAAATGCTGTTGGTAGTATCTAGTCACTTATTTGATCATTTTTTTTCTGGAGTAAAATTAATATTTTGGTATTGATAATGCAAGGGTGAATTGGATGTTTTATTAATATTTCAGGTCTATTGTTGCATTAAAAATCTTTTGGCTATTCTGTTTTTGTTTACTGAACCTTAAGGATACAAATAACACAAGTATGGTTTACGTGCATTAAAGGTTTAAGAGATGATTGGTGGTATGTCTGATGTGTATTGAATAATTATTATAATTTTAATAGATAAAACAAGATTAGTTCACCAAACTTTCAACTGGGTTCCTTAAAGCACTGGAAGAATTGGAAGACCCAGGCCTACATGTCTGAGGACCATGAAGTGTGAAGTAGGAGACGATGAGTGGATAAGCATTGATTTAAAATCTGCAGTTAGAGATGACTGGCAAAATCTAACTGAGGCCCTTTGCATCAACAGACGTAGGAGAGATGATGATGATTACTAGATGAAACAAGAATGGGAAAAGCACCTGGTAGAATGGTGTGAGAGCTGAGATGTTACAGGAAAGGGGTGTGACTATGCTGGAATGGTAGGCGCGTCTCATCTTGGGGAAGTTTGAGAAAGAGTTACTGAAAATATTTAAATTCATAATGGAAACTGGTAAATTGGGTAAATAAGAGTACGTCCTCTTATTGCCTTGTGTAATCACACCCTATATCCAGTCATAATCTTTAATAGAAAAATATACAGAAGCTCTCAATGTACAGTATTTTGGTATGAGATTATGTGGTCATATAAGAATATTGTATTTTTCAATATTTAACTTAGCCGGTGATTATATAAGCTGCAGCTCTGCTGCTCGACAGAAAACTCTACGTTAAAAATCCGCCAGCGATCGCTATGCAGGTAGGGGGTGTACTTCAACAGCGCCATCTGTCGTGCAGGTACTCAGTACTCATTGTAAACAAAGAACTCAATTTTCTCTCTGTCGTGCCACCGGCAAGACCTACTAATTCGCTGTTGCTAACTGGATTGGTTTTCACAACTATTTGGTGAAGTACACGTTTCTAATTTTGAGCTTTCGCTTTGCAGGCTTTCTCTTCAATAAATCCTTGCATTCTTTTTTTGATATCGGATTATTTGTTGATGACTTTGGATAGTTTTTGAATTCCCCTTTGACCAATTCAAAATGGCTGACCTTTCTCAAGTCCCTAAATTCAGGAAGTGTGATGCTAGGGACTGTTCAAGGCGTCTTCTGAAGGCCTCTATCGATCCTCACACCGTTTGTTCCAATTGTCGGGATAAAACCTGTCAATTGGAAGATCGATGTGAGGAATGCGTTGGGCTTTCGGAATTCGATTTTATCGAATTCCAGAAATATACACGTAGGCTAGAGAGAGATAGAGTCAGGAGAAGTTCATCTCGCTCCGTTGAATTTTCCTCTCCTCATGCCCCACAACCTATTCCTTCCCCTGTAGTGGTTGCTCCTAATCCCCCTTCTGGCTCTCAAGAACCTTCGATGGCAGATATGATGCGTGCCATCCAAGCTCTGGGTGAGAGAGTCGAGTCCTTGGCTAGTGACCGTAACCAGCTCATGGCGGACGTCAAGGAGCTGAAGTGTAAGAGTGCAGTGGGTAGTGATAAAGTGAGTGATAGTGTTGTGGATAGTGTTGCGCTTGAGGGTTCGTCTGTTCGTGCCTGTCGTCCTCCTAGTCCGGGACCTCTTGCAAGCTCCCAAGTCCAGGGGAGAAGCAATGTCGTACGACCAAAGGGTTCGAGAGGCTTTAATCAGCGAACAGACGTTCCCTCCGTGGTTTCGGGCGTATCTACCCAAGATCGCCCCACCCACACAGAGACGAGAGAGCCCATTTATTCCTCGTCTGCGGAAGAGGTTTCTCGTAAGAAACCATGGACCAAGGTCTCGCGACCTCTTAAGCGCAAGTCGGTCCCTTCCGCGCAAGTCCAACGGCCCAGTTGTAGCCACTGGGTCAGTTCGGACTCGCTGCAGTCTTCCGATGACTGCTCACCTCCTAAGAGAGGCAAAGCGGTACCGCCTCAGGCAGTCACACCGTCTGTCGCCGCACCTGCTCCTGTAGACCCTAAGTGGTCTTTGCTGCAGACCATGCAGTATCAGTTAACGTCTCTGATGCAGGACTTTCGTGCGGAGAAGGTTGATGCTGCACCAACCTATTGCCTACAACCAACCACGGTTGTGCGTCCTGTGGACGCTGAGGCGACCTTCTTCCGCACTCCAGCTGAGAGAGTCCCGCCACCCATGCGTTCCAGTGTACCCTGCCAGCCGCATGTTGACGTTCAGCGACGCACGGAACCTTCCGTTGACGTTCGCGAGGTACAACAACCGTCTAAGTTGTTTTGTTTTGACGCGGTGCGTCAACCTCCGCAACCCAGTGTGGTTGCCTCTGCTTGCCCACATCAGACTAGACAGTCTGGAGTAGACGCTGTGCGTCCCCGCGCTGCTATGGTTGTTGCCAGCTCACAGACTGGGCAACAGTTCCATGACGTTGCGTCCGGTTCAGTCACGCGTGCACCCGTGCGACCGGACTCAGCTGACCAGCCGATTCCTACTCCTTTGCCGCTTCCTCCTCAATTCTCGGATGATGGGCTCTCTGATGATGACGATGCGGCACACGTTGATGAACCACATTCGGACCTTGACGAACCCAAGACCACGCAACCCTCTTTGGACTTTAGAAAAGTTCTTGCTCTGTTCAAAGAGATGTATCCGGACCAGTTTGTGTCTGTGGCTCCACGCTCTCCTCCGTCAGAGTTTGCTTTAGGTACGCAGTCATCCTCGCCTACCTTTACGAAACTCGTCCTCGCACGCTCGTCCAAGAGAGCTTTACGAGTTTTAGGAGATTGGATGCAGTCCAAAAAGAGTCTAGGGAAGACAGCCTTTACGTTTCCCCCTGCTAAACTCTCTTCCAGATCGAGCGTCTGGTATGCCACGGGAGAAGTTCTCGGCTTGGGAGTTCCTGCCTCTGCCCAGGGCGACTTCTCAAGTCTTGTAGACTCTCCCCGCAGGCTAGCCATGAGACGCTCTAAGATATGCTGGTCACCTTCGGACCTAGACCATCTGTTGAAAGGAGTATTTAGAGCCTTCGAGGTCTTCAACTTTTTGGACTGGTGTCTGGGAGCTTTGAGCAGGAAGATCTCCCCTTCTGACAAGGAATCTTCCTTGCTCATAATGTCCTGCATGGACAAGGCCCTACGTGACGGATCTAGTGAGCTTGCTGCTTCGTTCGTATCCGGGGTCCTCAAGAAACGTGAGAACCTTTGCTCTTTCCTGTCAGCTGGAGTGACACCGTGTCAAAGATCAGAACTTCTGTTTGCTCCTCTCTCAAAGTGCCTTTTTCCAGAGGACTTGATTAAGGAGATTGCTGCTTCTTTGATTCAGAAGGACACCCATGACCTGGTTGCGTCCTCTGCCCGCAAAGCCACCCCTTTGCCTACCTTGTCAAGACCCAGGATGGACACTCCAGCGTCCAGATTTATTCCGCCCTTTCGTGGCAGAGCCTCCAGCAGAGGAGGTGCTCGTGCCGAAGGGAGACGTGGGAAGAAGAAAGGTACCAAGTCCTTTAAAGGCAGAGTCTGACTGCCACCTTCTTCAGACAGCAGTGGGAGCCAGACTCAAGAACTTCTGGCAGACCTGGGAGAAGAGAGGCGCAGATGCACAATCTGTGAAGTTGCTCAGAGAGGGGTACAAGATCCCGTTTGTACGAAAACCCCAACTAGCAACGTCTCCCATCGATCTCTCTCCCAGGTACAGAGAGGAAGACAAGAGACGAGCATTGAAGCAGGAGGTGTCTCTCTTGCTAGAAAAGGGAGCGGTAGTCAAAGTCCTGGACCATCAATCCCCGGGCTTCTACAACCGTCTCTTCTTAGTGGTAAAGAAGACAGGATGGTGGAGGCCGGTGCTAGACGTCAGTGCGCTGAATGTCTTTGTCACAAAGCAGACGTTCGCCATGGAGACCACAAAGTCCGTTCTAGCAGCGGTCAGAAAGGAAGACTGGATGGTCTCTTTAGACCTAAGGGACGCATACTTTCACGTCCCCATCCACCCAGACTCCCAACCTTTTCTGAGATTCGTTTACGAAAAGGTTGTCTACCAGTTTCAAGCCCTGTGCTTTGGCCTAAGCACAGCTCCTCTTGTGTTTACGAGGCTGATGAGGAATATAGCCAAATTCCTTCATTTAGCGGACATCAGAGCCTCCCTCTATTTGGACGACTGGCTTCTAAGAGCTTCTTCCAGTCGTCGCTGTCTGAAGGATCTAAAGTGGACTCTAGATCTGACCAAGGAATTGGGTCTCCTGGTCAATATGGAAAAGTCTCAACTGGTCCCATCCCAAACTATTGTGTATTTAGGGATGGAGATTCACAGTCAAGCTTTTCGGGCTTTTCCGTCGGCCCCCAGAACAAGTCAAGCCCAGTTATGCATCCAGAACATGCTGAAGAAGGAACGATGTTCAGTCAGGCAGTGGATGAGTCTGATAGGGACACTATCATCCCTGGAACAGTTCGTTTCGTTAGGAAGACTACACCTCCGTCCCCTTCAATATCACCTAGCTGTTTACTGGAAAAAGGACAAGATGCTAGAAGCGGTCTCGATCCCCATTTCCGAGAAGATGAAGTCTTCCCTGACTTGGTGGAAGGACAGTATCAGCCTCAGAGAGGGTCTGCCCCTGGCTGTTCAGACTCCCAACCACGTTCTCTTCTCGGACGCATCGGACACGGGCTGGGGCGCGACATTAGACGGTCGGGAATGCTCGGGAACTTGGAACTCGAGTCAAAGAACGTTGCATATCAACTGCAAGGAGCTACTGGCAGTTCATCTGGCCTTGAAAAGCTTCAAGTCTCTCCTTCAAGGCAAAGTGGTGGAGGTGAACTCGGACAACACCACGGCTTTGGCGTACATCTCCAAGCAAGGAGGGACCCACTCTATGACGTTGTACGAGATCGCAAGGGACCTCCTCACCTGGTCAAAAGATCTAAACATTTCTCTAGTAACGAGGTTCATCCAAGGCAACTTAAATGTCATGGCAGATTGCATCAGTCGGAAGGAACAAATCATTCCAACAGAATGGACCCTACACAAGGATGTGTGCAAGAGACTGTGGGCCACATGGGGCCAGCCTACCATAGATCTCTTCGCAACCTCGATGACCAAGAGGCTCCCAATATATTGCTCACCAATCCCGGACCCAGCAGCAGTTCATATAGATGCCTTTCTACTGGATTGGTCCCATCTAGACCTATATGCATTCCCCCCGTTCAAGATTGTCAACAAGGTACTGCAGAAGTTCGCCTCTCACGAAGGGACAAGGTTGACGTTAGTTGCTCCCCTCTGGCCCGCGAGAGAATGGTTCACCGAGGTACTTCGATGGCTAGTGGACGTTCCCAGAACTCTTCCTCTAAGGGTGGACCTTCTACGTCAGCCACACGTAAAGAAGGTACACCAAGGCCTCCACGCTCTTTGTCTGACTGCCTTCAGACTATCGAAAGACTCTCGAGAGCTAGAGGCTTTTCGAAGGAGGCAGCCAGGGCGATTGCTAGAGCAAGGAGGACATCCACTCTTAGAGTCTACCAGTCGAAGTGGGAAGTCTTCCGAAACTGGTGCAAGTCAGTATCAGTATCCTCGACCAGTACCTCTGTAACTCAAATAGCTGACTTCCTTTTATACCTGAGGAAAGAAAGATCTCTTTCAGCTCCCACTATCAAGGGTTACAGAAGCATGTTGGCATCAGTCTTCCGTCACAGAGGCTTGGATCTTTCCAACAACAAAGATCTACAGGACCTCCTTAAGTCTTTTGAGACCACGAAGGAGCGTCGTTTGGCTACACCTGGTTGGAATTTAGACGTGGTACTAAGATTCCTTATGTCAGAAAGGTTTGAGCCACTACAATCAGCCTCCTTTAAAGATCTCACTTTAAAGACTCTTTTCCTGGTTTGCTTAGCCACAGCTAAAAGAGTCAGTGAGATTCACGCCTTCAGCAGGAACATCGGATTTTCATCTGAAACGGCTACATGTTCTTTACAGCTTGGTTTTCTAGCCAAAAACGAGCTACCTTCTCGTCCTTGGCCGAAATCGTTCGATATTCCAAGCCTATCAAATATGGTTGGAAATGAACTAGAAAGAGTCTTATGCCCTGTTAGAGCTCTTAAGTTCTATTTAAGACGAACTAAACCTTTACGAGGACAGTCAGAAGCTTTATGGTGTTCTGTTAAGAAACCATCTTTGCCTTTGTCAAAGAATGCCTTATCCTATTTTATCAGACTGTTAATACGAGAAGCTCATTCCCATCTGAGTGAGGAAGACCAAGCTTTGCTGAAGGTAAGGACACATGAAGTTAAAGCTGTCGCAACTTCAGTGGCCTTTAAACAAAATAGATCTCTGCGAAGTATAATGGACGCAACCTATTGGAGAAGCAAGTCAGTGTTCGCGTCTTTTTATCTTAAAGATGTCCAGTCTCTTTACGAGAACTGCTACACCCTGGGACCATTCGTAGCAGCGAGTACAGTAGTGGGTGAGGGCTCAACCACTACATTCCCCTAATTCCATAACCTTTTTAATCTTTCTCTTGAAATGTTTTTATTGTTGTTTTTGGGTTGTCCGGAAGGCTAAGAAGCCTTTCGCATCCTGGTTGATTTGGCGGGTGGTCAAATTCTTTTCTTGAGAAGCGCCTAGATTAGAGGTTTTGATGAGGTCCTGTAGTATGGGTTGCAACCCTTGATACTTCAGCTCCTAGGGGTCGCTCAGCATCCTAAGAAGATCGCGAGGCTCCGTAAGGAAGACGTACTTAAAAAGGCAGAGTAATTGTTCAAGTCGACTTCCTTACCAGGTACTTATTTATTTTATGTTTGTTATTTTGATAACTGCTTAAATGAAATAAAAAATCCTTAGCTCATAATAATGTAAACATTTATTGCTGGTCTCTACCCACCCCCCTGGGTGTGAATCAGCTTATATAATCACCGGCGAAGTTAAATATTGAAAAATGTTATTTTTATAATAAAATAAATTTTTGAATATACTTACCCGGTGATTATATATTAAAGGACCCTCCCTTCCTCCCCAATAGAGACGCAGTGGACCGAGGAGAAAATTGAGTTCTTTGTTTACAATAAGTACTGAGTACCTGCACGACAGATGGCGCTGTTGAAGTACACCCCCTACCTGCATAGCGATCGCTGGCAGATTTTTAACGTAGAGTTTTCTGTCGAGCAGCAGAGCTGCAGCTTATATAATCACCGGGTAAGTATATTCAAAAATTTATTTTATTATAAAAATAACATATTATGTAGTATCTAAGAATAGTCAAGTTTTATAACTTTGCCTTGAAATATTCAGTGAGTGTACATATACATTACTGTTTTTTCTCTGTATTTTATTTCCTGGTTCTAGATAGAATTCCTTATTGGCAGGAATATTCACTTCCTTACCCAAAGAACCATAATGGGAAAGTAAAATGATAGGATTGTCGATGAAAGTCAATGAATTTCTCACACGTACTTGAGACCCTTCATTAATGAAAAAGTGAAGATGACATATGTTAAGCTCTGTCCACACGATCGAGCATGCCCAACGGGCAAACAGTGATACCAGGCCTCAATAGTTAGTGAAAATGAGGGTTGATGACGTCAGAAGCGGAAAAACTAAAGGCAGGGATCTAGCAACACTGTATGATGCCAGATCCCTGTCTGTGGTTTTCCCGCTTCTGACGTCATTAACCCTCATTCTTACTAACTATTGTGGTCTGGTATCACTGTTTGCCCGTCGGACATGCTCGATCGTGTGGACAGGGCTTTGACAGGAGTAACTAAAGTTGAGATTGCGGTTCTTGGCGGTTAAGATAGAAGTAATAGTGATTGAGGGTCTTGACCAAGGAAGAAACCCTTTACAGTAGCCACGTAGTGCATCAAAAATAACTTTTCAGATCAACATCAATCACTGTTAAAATGCAGGTGGCATGGATGCATTAAACTGTACCCAGGTGAAGAGCCAGCAGTAAAGTTTTCATTTAATTTATAACAAAAAATTCTATGGAAGATGCTAAAATAAACATTCACAAAAGTGTAAAGTGAGCTATATGGTTTGGGTCATCGATACACTGAATAACATTGGTACTATATAGCAATGTTGTAAGTTAGATTATCAATCCATTTTTGGCATTGAGAAAAGATCAAAGCTAGAAATTATCCAACCATGTTCTATTAACAATACAAAAGTATGAGTTACAGCAGTAATAGTTCCTTCAATGATTACTTGGCAAAGAAAGGATTATAGTTTAGTCTTGCACACTTATACTAGGCTGTGTGCTTGGCCATCCTAAATCTACGAGGTAGAAACATTGGAATGTAATACTTTTCTGCAAAAAAAACATTAGTTAAATTTTAGAACAGGATAAATAAAAATATCGCTGTGATTGTTGCTATTTGACAAACAGAATGTACATAGCAGTCTTGAAAAATAAGAAAAGGGCAGATGAATCATGAGGCTGCATATGTAATTTAGCTGAGGATTATTTTTAGATTTCTTTACACATTCCTATAATCTAATATTCCCCAGTAGCGCAACCACAACTGGTTACATGTACATGTGGAGGCTAAAAGTATACTATTTAAATTTTAACTGCTATTACAATGGGTATATTTTGTAGGTACTCTCTTTGTCATTAAACAATAAGATTGAAATAATTGTCATATGGCAATTGATATTTCAAGTACTCTACTATCAAAATAATATTATGTCGAAGGGTAGTGTTATCAGTGCATTTTACACGGTAAACTATAAACATTAATAAAGGGTCTCTGCAGTACAGTATACCTACTGTCCTCAAGCTATACTAATTTTCTTAGCTTCTACTTTGCCTCACTTCCCGCTTCTTTCCATCCAATTTGCAGTCGAACCTCTTTTAACCTTTGAACTTTTTTCTCAACTCAGCCCTGAAAGGCTTCCCCTGCCACAGTACTTGGCCCTATGACCTGACTTCTATAAATTAATAAATGTATTTTGTTAAACTAATATCTTAAGGCAGAGTCATAGAAATGAAAATGAAAACCTTTCTGAGGCTATGATTATTAGTTTAGATTAATTTTATGATTTTTAAATAAAAATAAAGATGCAGCATCTATATCACTGGGACTTTGAAAACAAATTTAGTAATTGTTTTATATGCTTTTGAAATAGAATTACAGATACAGTACCTGTAGCACTATGGTACTGATGCTCTGAAAACAAATTTAGTAATTGTTTTAGAGTAATGGCTTTGAGCAAGGAAATGTATTCTAATTCTTTGTCCCAAAAAAGTATGACTCTGTATCTACTGCTTTCCGACCTCTGTCAAGACTTACTTAGTGCAACTGCTGTGTTTTTTTCACACACAACTAGGTGACTGAATAGCCTTGCAAAGTTCATCTCATCCCCATATCCAGGCTATGTTATTATTATTATTATTATCATTATTATTATTATTATTATTATTATTATTATTATTATTATTATTATTACTAGCTAAGCTACAACCCTAGTTGGGAAAGCAAGATGCTATAAGCTCAAGGGCTTCAACGGAAAAATAGCCCAGTGAGGAAAGGAAATAAGGAAATAAATAAACGAAGTAATGAACAATTAGAATAAAATATTTTAAAATCATTAAAACAGGTATTTCATATATAAACTATAAAAACACTTATTTCAGCCTGTTCAACATAAAAACATTTGCTGCAAGTTTGAACTTTTGAAGTTCTACTGATTCAACTACCCGATTAGGAAGATCATTCTACAATTTGGTCACAGCTGGAATAAAACTTCTATATTTCTTTAAATCCAACCCAATCAAAATAAATTATAAAAACAAAGTCTTCTACTTACAAACTTAATAAGTTCCAAGAAGCTGTTTGTAAACGGAATTTTGTTCAATTTTGACCTGGGGTAAGTTTCACCTAACTTGCATACCTATGATTTTCAGTTGCAAAAACCAACAAATATGTGGCGTGTCAAGCATACGTCCCCTGTTAATATACGATATCCTAAAGGGAAACCTTATGGGTACTCGCGCCAGAAGTTAGAATTCTGTGAAACCTTTAGTTTAATTCTCTGGGAATATCTGCTGTAGTCATATATACCCTTAGGAAGCTACTGTAGGAACCTTCCATCAGGACGACATGGCTTGAGCCCAAAAATGGAATATTGTTCAAGTTTGGCCTTGAGCAGGCTTCAGCTAACTTACATACCTACGATTTTCATTTGCGAAAACCAAAAAATAGTCTCGTTTCATATTGCCAATGTCGTCTTGCTTACCGCATTAAATTATATATTTAATTACAGTACTTCATTATGAAATTTTGATACAATATCAGATTTATGATTTCAGTTGGATTTGGGCTTGTATCTCTGAATGTTTAAGTTTAGGACCTTCTACCCCAGTCTCTATACTATGGTCTTCCACTGTCTTGGAGTAGAGTTCTCTACCTCAGCCGCTGTACTATTGTCTTCCACTGTCTTGGAGTAGAGTTCTCTACCTCAACTGCTGTACTATGGTCTTCCACTGCTTTGGGGTAGAGTTCTCTTACTTGAGGGTACACTGGGGCACACTATCTTATTTCTCTTCCTCATATTTTTTTGAAGTTTTTATAGTTTATATATGAAAGATCTACTATATTTTGGTGTTGATGTTCTTAAAATATTCTATTTTAATTGTTCATTACTTCTCTTGTTGTTTGTTTCCTTAGATTCATTCTTCACAGGACTTTTTTTCTCTGTTGCAGCCTTTGAGCTCATAGCATCCCTTGACCTTGTTGCTGTTCTGAAAATATTGTATTTTAATTGTTCATTACTTTTCTTGTAGTTTGCTTCCTTAGTTCCTTTCTTCACTGTGATATTTTTCTTTGTTGGAGCCCTTGGGCTTATAACATCCAAAATGAAGAGGCAGGGTCGTATGGGAGCACCGAAAGGTGATAGGATATGTAACGGCTCCTCACTTGTCCTTCCCCTTAAAGGATTAGAATGGGAAAGGTCTATTCGGGGTGCCGATATCTATGGTTATCTTAGGATATGTCCCTGATTATACACAATATCTTCGGATAGTCGTTCCGGGGGTTAGAATCCTGTGATACCTGACAGTAACTCTCTTATAATATCAATCGCAGAAATATTATACAGTAGAAAGTTGCTGGAGGGAACTTCCATCAGGACGACATAGCTCGAGTTAAAAAATAATAATAATAATAATAATAATAATAATAATAATAATCACTAAGCTGCACATTAAGGACTGATACGCTCTCATTAACCATGTAAGTCACACAAACAAGGAAGCGAAACTCCGGTTATAATTCATTTAATGGCTGCATTTTGAACTTCCTCATTGGGAGTGATGGTGGGTTACATATCAGTGAATTGCCACTGTAATTACAGGTCAAATACTTCAGAATTCTAATGCTGTGATTATGCTTCCGAATGATTTTAAAGATGCCAGTGCTGATTAAAGGCAAATTTTGAGTTTTATTGTCAGATGATTGCATGTGAATGTCTTAATGAAGCTTAATTAACCATTAGAAGTGATTACGTACAGGGTGGTGCAAAATTAATGCTACATTTGACCTCCCATTAGAAGTTATTACGTACAGGGTGGTGCAAAATTAATTCTGCTTTTGACCTACCATCATGATAAGTTATTGGAATAGTTACATTTTTTTATGGATTCTACAACCTTTGATATCTATCACATACTTTACTGATAACATTCTACTCTGCTCATCTGTACTGAAAAATTCATTGCTAATTTTGAATATTTGGGAACAAAGCCCTCAGAAGAATATTGGGAATTAAATGGCAGGACAGGATTGGAAATAGAACAATAAGAGAGATTATTCAAGTGCCATATGTGGATGAGCCCATGTTGAGGGGTAGATGGAAATGGTTTGGACATGCTCTTTGCCCTCCCCAAGAGAGATTAATTCACTAAACTTTCAAATGGGCTCCACAAGGCACTAGAAGAGTTGGGAGACCCAGGCCTACATGGCTGAGGACTATGAAACGTGACGTGGAAGATGATGAATGGAGAGGTATTGAATTAAAAGCTCAAGATAGAGACAACTGGCAAAATCTCACAGGCCCATTGCGTCAATAGGCATAGGAGGTGATGATGATGATGAATTACAATTAAAGGTTACATATGTAGTCCAAAACCAGTGTTTGCATGGTTAAGAAACATCACTGACTTTTTACTGTAATATATTTCCTTTGCCAATGCTAGTATAAGTTAACAGCATATCTTTATCACACATGCAGTCAAAATGAATACACATACGTACTGAACTTTTAAAAGCTATTAAATGTAAATGTAGAGCACATACTCCGGATATTTACTGATAATTGCAAATGTGGCACACATGTTTTTGCTATTAACATCTGACAAAACTGTTACAGTACTTATGGGCTTCTTAAATGCCAACAAAATAACCCACATACAAAATCTTTACATACAAACAACCAGAGTTCCATTTAAATAGATATTAGATATGAGAATTCAGTATTAAAAATCATGACATAACATTACATCAATTGTAAGATAAAGGAGATTGTATGATAAAGTGATCTCTTATGTCTATACTACTATTACCATTATTATCATTAGCTTAACTAAAACCCTAGTTGGAAAAGCAAGAGGCTTTAAGCCCAAGGGCTCCAACAGGAAAAATAGCCCAGTGAGGAAAGGAATTATTATTATTATTATTATTATTATTATTATTATTATTAGCTAAGCTACAACCCTAGTTGGAAAAGCAGGAGACTATAAGCCCAAGGGCTCCAACAGGGAAAAATAGCCCAGTGAGGAAAGGAATTATTATTATTATTATTATTATTATTATTAATATTATTATTATTAGCTAAGTAACAACCCTAGTTGGAAAAGCAGGAGACTATAAGCCCAAGGGCTCCAACAGGGAAAACTAGCACAGTGAGGAAAGGAATTATTATTATTATTATTATTATTATTATTATTATTAGCTAAGCTACAACCCTAGTTGGAAAAGCAGGAGACTATAAGCCCAAGGGCTCCAACAGGGAAAACTAGCACAGTGAGGACAGGAATTATTATTATTATTATTATTATTAGCTAAACTACAACCCTAGTTGGAAAAGCAGGAGACTATAAGCCCAAGAGCTCCAACAGGGAAAAATACCCCAGTGAGGAAAGGAATTATTATTATTATTATTATCATTATTACTAGCTAAGTAACAACCCTAGTTGGAAAAGCAGGAGGCTATAAGCCCAAGGGCTCTAACAGGGAAAACTAGTACAGTGAGGACAGGAATTATTATTATTGTTATTATTATTATTATTATTACTATTATTATTATTATTATTATTATTAATACTATTAGCTAAAACTACAACCCTAGTTGGAAAAGCAGGGAGACTATAAGCCCAAGGGCTCCAACAGGGAAAATAGCCCAGTGAGGAAAAATAAATAAGAAATAAATAAACTACAAGAGAAGTAATGAACAATTAAAATAAAATATTCTAAGAACAGTAACACCATTAAAATAGATCTTTCATATATAAACTATAAAAAGAAACTTATGCCAGCCTGGTCAACATAAAAACATTCGCTGCAAGTTTGAACTTTTGAAGTTCCATCGATTCAACTACCTGTTTAGGAAGATCATTCCACAACAGATAGATTTAAATAAAAGCCAAAGCCTCTTCAAAATGTAAAC
Organism: Palaemon carinicauda; assembly: GCF_036898095.1. Taxonomy (NCBI): domain Eukaryota; kingdom Metazoa; phylum Arthropoda; class Malacostraca; order Decapoda; family Palaemonidae; genus Palaemon; species Palaemon carinicauda. The sequence goes on along the minus strand of NC_090738.1, from coordinate 129,075,360 downwards.
CGTATACACCATTTTTATCCCTGCCAACGAAGTTGGAAGGGGTTGTGTTTTACCCACTGTTTGTGTGCTTGTTAGTGTGTGTGTGTGTGTGTGTGTGTGTGTGTGTGTTTGTTTGTGAAAAGTTTCCTGGCCACAATTTTAATCATAGAGCAATGAAACTTTCAGGGATTAACTGTTATGTAAAAAGCTGGAAATTTTTAAATTTTGGAGGGTCACAGTCAAGGAAAATGTCCAATTCACATAATCAGCCATAAGTTTGGACATCCTTGTCACAAAGACTTCAAACTTGGTTCATATTTGAGTGTATGAAAACCCACACCAATTAATACATGTTAAGGTCAAAGGTCAAGGTCGAGAAATAAGATACTGTGGCGGCGGTCTGCGCTCTACGAAGTGCCCTTCTAGTTATTGGATGTTAAGGCATTCAGATGAAGTCCCATTTCAAGTTATTGTATGTCTCACATTACTTTGGAAATTTAAAGATTACTCTTGGGGGTTAACAGTAGAAAATACTGCAGATGTGTTCACTATGAAGTCTTTATTATTATTATTATTATTATTATTATTACTACTACTACTACTAGCCAAGCTACAACCCTTATTGGAAAAGCAAGATGCTATAAACCCAAGGGATCCAATAAGGAAAAAATAGCCCAGTGAGGAAAGGAAATAAGGAAATAAATAAATGATGAGAACAAATTAACAATAAATCATTCTACTAACAGTAACAACGCCAAAACAGATATGTCACATATAAACTATAAAAAGACTTATGTCAGCCTGTTCAACCTAAAAAACATTTGCTGCAACTTTGAACTTTTGAAGTTCTACTGATTCAACTACCCGATTAGGAAGATCATTCCACAACGTATAATGAAAAGGCTAAAATGAAAGATATGGAAACAGAACACAGAGTGGTTGATTCCAAAGTGCCTTGATCAATATAAGTGCTAAATGGTAAGATACATGAAGGGGAGATGTTATATATGTGTTAAATAGTAAGATACATGAAAGGGAGATGTTATATATGTGTTAAATGGTAAGATACATGAAAGGGAGATGTTATATATGTGTTAAATGGTAAGATACATGAATTGTGGGATGTTATATGTGTTAAATGGTAAGATACGTGAATTGGGGGATGTTATATGTGTCGAATGGCAAGATACATGAAGAGGAGATCTTATATATGTGTTAAATGGTAAGATACGTGAATTGGGGGATGTTATATGTGTTAAATGGTAAGATACGTGAAGAGATGTTATATATGTGTTAAATGGTAAGATACATGAAGGGGAGAATGGAGATGTTATACATGTGTTAAATGTTAAGATACGTGAAGGGGAGATGTTATATATGTGTTAAATGTTAAGATACGTGAAGGGGAGATGTTATATATGTGTTAAATGGTAAGATACATGAAGGGGAGATGTTATATATGTGTTAAATGTTAAGATACGTGAAGGGGAGATGTTATATACTTGTTAAATGGTAAGATACATGAAGGGGAGATGTTATATATGAGTTAAATGGTAAGATACATGAAGGGGAGATGTTATATATGTGTTAAATGGTAAGATACATGAAGGGGAGATGTTATATATGAGTTAAATGGTAAGATACATGAAGGGGAGATGTTATATAGATATTTCCACATGGCAGATGAAATAGGAGTGTTCTTCGTATAACTAACGAATTTAGGGAAAGTATGGAAAATAGGAAAGAACTTCTGGAAGCAGATATTGGAGTTTAGGAATTACAGATAATGGTTTAAAGGCTGCTCATGAATGGCAGAGGCAAGGGACAGAGACATTTCCCTATCAATCAGGACAATGCCCTAGAGATCGACCATATTGGTCAGCATTCAATCCGCCTCTCCACCCAAGCTTGGACCAAGGGAGCCAGGCAATGGCTGCTGAAGACTCAGCACCTAGACCTATAGGCTCCCCCCAAACCCCATCTTTAGCTCACAAGGATGGTGAGGTTGCAGCGACTAAAGGAACTAATGATTTTGCGCTACTCGAATCCCAGTCTGGTGATCACCAGTCAGGGACGTTACCACATCGGCCACCACAACCATTATGCCATAATAAAAATCCTCTTTTACATTGATACATAAAAGAAACTAAAAATTTGGGCAATTGACATCCACAGTACAAAGGGTCTGTAACTTACAAATATTCTATTTATACATTCGTTGATACAAGTATTAATAATAATAATAATAATAATAATAATAATAACTAGCGGAACCCGTGTAAATTACATAAAATTATATTTTCAATATTAATTATCTTGTTCCTAACTTATACATGTTTGAATAAAATGTCCCAAGATTAATTTTATAATCTAGGTTATGGAAATTGATAGAACTCAATTTTTTGTCTAATATTTAAAAAAAAAAAAAGTCAGGTGCTAAAGACAAAATTGGGAAAACTATATAAGATGAGCTTTGGTTAAGTAATCAAAGTCTAATGTGAATTTGTAAGAGTATACCATGAAATTATTTCCGTTTTCTTTAAAGCGTGACATACGAGTATACCATGAAATTATTTCTGTTTTATTTAAAGCGTGACACAAAATAAATAACACACACGCAATCGTATTAATATATAGATAATAATATAAGAACAGTCTCTATGCTCCTCTCACAGATGATTCTATTAAAAAACTACCGCCAAAATCA
>NC_090738.1:129060174-129065174 GCF_036898095.1 Palaemon carinicauda | reverse complement strand
AGATAGACCTATATGCTCCCCTCCACCCAAGCTAGAACCAAGGAGGGCAAGGTAATGGCTGCTGATGACTCAAAAGATAGGCCTAAAGGCTCCCCAAACGCCCCATCCTTAGCTCACAAGGATGGCGAGGTTGAAGGAACCAAAGAAACTAATTCCCATCCTTAGCTCTCTAGGATGGCGAGGTTGCAGCAAACAAAGAAACTAATTCCCCATCCTTAGCTCTCTAGGATGGGGAGGTTGCAGCAACCAAAGAAACTAATTCCCCATCCTTAGCTCTCCAGGATGGGGAGGTTGCAGCAACCAAGAAACTAATTCCCCATCCTTAGCTCTCCAGGATGGCGAGGTTGCAGCGACCATAGAAGCTACCGAATTTGAGCGAGACTCGAACCCCAGTCTGGCGTTCACCAGTCAGGACGATACCACATCAGCCACCACAACCCGAATAATAATAATAAAAAAATTATTATCTTTCAGATACGTTTACAAAAGTGGTCCCGTCAACCAGATCTTGGAAGGGAACACCGTGAGGGTACTCTTCACTTCCAACAGGTATCGCCATCAGCGAGGCTTCATATGCACGGTCAATGCTTTAGGTAAGCCATTGGACGTCTATTATTATCATTATTGTTAGTATTGGAAATCAAGAAACATATTCACTAAATATTATAAATGAATTAATGGTCTACGCGTAAGGTGGAGCGGGGTGAACCTTAAAAAATTCACATGGAATGAATTCTTATTGTTATCTTATTTAAATATACGTAACCCCCAAAAATATACTAACTTTTTAGACAGATGATTAATAATGAATTACTCTTTGTATAATTCTAAATGACATTAAATAATTATTTTACATTATATTTCCTGAATTTAATTTAATTCCTTCGGATTGTATCAATGTCAATAAACACTTACTTGAACACAAAATGCATGACTACAGGGAAGTCAGAGAGTGAGCATATTTTTGGTGGACACCCTGTATATATATATATATATATATATATATATATATATATATATATATATATACATATACTGTATAAATACATACTTTTTACCCCTAAATCATTCTCATTTTATTGTTTAGCTAAAATAGTAAGAAAATCACAAGAAATCATCAAATACTAATAATGGCAACATTCTATCCTCTAATACTAGTTAACACATAAAAACAAATACGAATCAGTAGCTAAAGTATGAAAGGGGCAGTAACTGCCGTATAGATATCTCTTTGAAGCCACCCCACGTCAGTGAAAATGGATTAATGCAGAATAAAAAGCACAATGATATATACCAACAGGCTCAACGACGACCACAACATCGACTACAACGACGACTCCAACTACAACCACGACTACATCGACGACTCCAACCACGACCACTACCACGACAGCGAAGCCACCATCAACAACGTCCACTACCACAACTACAAAGCCAACGACGACCACTACTACCACAACTACGAAGCCAACGACGACCACTACTACCACGCCAACGACCACTACTACCACACCAACGACCACTACGACGACTACAAAGCCAACAACAACGACTTCTACGTCAACTACCACCACTGTTTCAACGACGACGCTCCCACCACTGTCGGATCCCGATTGTGGCATCGCCAACAGAAATAGGATCGTCAACGGTCAGTCAGCGACTGCTAATGAATATCCATGGCAGGTGAGAGACAGTCACCTGTTTATATAAGCTGTGTATGTATACATACTTTTTCTTTGCTAGCCTTACTGCCTTCTTGAACTTAGCAGATTTTGAGGGCTACACAGAGGGATTGAACATGATCCCAGAAATCCGGGACCTGAATGAAAAATAAAAGTACATGCCGAAACTGATTAAAACTATATTGTTCCACAAAAAAGTAAACAAATAATCACAGAATAAGAAAAAGCCCATGGATATTTCAATATTTTACGAGAAAGAATTAAACTAGAGACACGATTATACTTAACGCAACGAGAAAAGGCTACTAGGGGACGGCAGCTGGGTTTAAAGGGATTCCCACCACTGATGCCATATCTCCAGAGATCACCGACTAGAATCACAGAATATGGGCAAGCCCCATGTACCTTTCAACAATTTACTAGAATGGATTAAACCACAGACACGATTATACTCAACGCAACGAGAAAAGGCCAATAGGGGAGGGCAGCTGGGTTTAAAGGGTCTCCCCCACTGATGCCATATCTCCACATCTCACCAGCTAGTCTTTTTTCTCCAATCTCTCCACCTCCTTACCCTCTGTCGCTATCTTTCTTTCTATCTCTGTTTCTATGTAAATTGGCATATGGCCTAAGATTTATTTTAACTTTTGTTCCACACCACCATTGAGGTAAGATTCAAGGTGTGTTTTATATATAAAAGTTTCCTCCTATCCTAAACATGTCATATGAGCTGGGGTACTCCCATTCTCATAAGCAAGACGTTGTCACTACACATTCTGACAGGCACACATACTCTCATGGTGGACCATTCCCCTGATTTGAGCTTGACATATGGCCACCTTCATAGCCAAGCTAAAGCAGTTATCTACATGATCAGGTACTTCTTGAAAGAGAGAGAGAGAGAGAGAGAGAGAGAGAGAGAGAGAGAGAGGGGGGGGGGGATCTGTGGAGACATGGCAACAGTGGAGGAATCTATTTCAAGTCAGGTGTCCCCCATCAGCCCTTTCTCGCTGCGTTGAGTATAAAGTGAACAAAGACTGCAACAGCACATTCTTAAAGGATCAGGTACACTACAGTATATAATAAAAAAATAATCTCAACTTCACTCAATCAGTATAATACAGATGGGACTCACACATTCCCAAAATATTCCAATATAAACAATGATCAAACACATGGAATCAGACTACATGACAGCAATGCTCTCAAAAATATCAAAAACAAAAAATGTATAAAAAAACATTATATGAAACATTATATTTGTTTATTCTTGTTTTTATCTTTTGTTATTATGTTATCTTGTGTTAATAAGTGTTCTTAATAACATATTTTCCAGAGCTTCTTAGAGATGAAATGGAGCGACGGGAAGAACCAGCTGTGTGGAGGGAGCCTCATCACGAAGCAGTGGATTCTGACAGCTGGACACTGCGTCCTCAGGTGAGGGTGAGAGAGAGAGAGAGAGAGAGAGAGAGAGAGAGAGAGAGAGAGAGAGAGAGAGAGAGAGAGAGAGAGCGAGAGTTACCTGTGGAACACACTATTCTAATTTCTCTTCCTCTTGTTTTGTTGAAGTTTGTATTGTTTATATAGGAATTATTTATATTAATGTTGTTACTCTTCTTAAAATATCTTTTATACTTGTTTCCTTTCCTCACTGGGCTATTTTCCTTGTTGGGGCCCCCTGGGCTTATAGCATCCTGCTTTTCCAACTAGGGTTGTAGCTTAGCAAGTAATAATAATAATAATAATAATAATAATAATAATAATCTCTCTCTCTCTCTCTCTCCTTTCACGCCAGATAACTCAAAACCAATCAACCAATCCTTCTCTCTCTCTCTCTCTCTCTCTCTCTCTCTCTCTCTCTCCTTTCACGCCAGATAACTCAAAACCAATCAACCAATCCTTCTCTCTCTCTCTCTCTCTCTCTCTCTCTCTCTCTCTCTCTCTCTCTCTCTCTCTCTCTCTCTCTCTCCTTCCACATCAGATAACTCAAAACAAATAAAACAATCCTTCTCTCTCTCTCTCTCTCTCCTTCTTCCACGCCAGATAACTCAAAACCAATCAACCAATCCTTCTCTCTCTCTCTCTCTCTCTCTCTCTCTCTCTCTCTCTCTCTCTCTCTCTCTTCTTCCATGCCAGATAATTCAAAACCAATCAACTAGTCTCTCTCTCTCTCTCTCTTCTTCTTCTTCTTCTTCCACACCAAATAACACAATACCAGTCACTCAAACCTTCTTCTTCTTCTTCCCAACCCAGAAAGGACAGCAGCGGCAACTTATGGAAACCGGAAGTGAAGGTGACTCTGGGCATGCACACGCGCACGAGTCCTCTGGCCAATGGCGGGATACAGTTCACGGCGGCAGCTGTGGAAATACATCCGCAGAATAATTTCGCCTATGATTTGGCTCTCATCAAGTGAGTTTCGACTTTGTGTATTTTTGGTGTATATAAATAGAATTGCTTCTATAAATAGATTAGGGTCTGGGAAGGAATCGTTATAAGTTTATAGGCTACCATAGAAAGTAGTTTTATAGCTAGATCGACATATATAAGCTCATTTCAAATTGATTTAAAAATATACACGCTGTAAAAATATAAATACACACACACACACATATATATATATATATATATAAATATATATACAGTATATATAATTTATATATATATTTATATATAAATATATATATATACATATATACATATATATATATATATATATATATATATATATATATATATATATATATAATCACATAAATATATAACTTATACATATATATATATATATATATATATATATATACATATACATATATGCTTTACCTACAGCTTGGAAAAACTTTATCATAATAGTATTTCACAGAAAGGGAGACACAAAAGACCTGAAAAATTACCGTCCAGTAAGTTTACTCTCTGTAATATATAAAATATTTACAAAGATCATATTAGGCCAAATAGAAAAACAGCTAGATTTTAACCAACCAAGAGAGTAGGCCGGCTTTAGAAGTGGGTATTCAACAACTGAACAGTCTATGTAATTAACAAGTATGACAAACCACGAAGTATGGTACTTACAGACTATAAGAAAGCTTTTGAGTCTGTCAAAACATCAGCGGTAATGAAAGCCCTTCAAAGACTAGGAACAGATTAATCTCATGTTAGAACACTTGAAGATATCTATACAGGAAGTACATCAATCCTAAAACTACATAAGTAAATTGAGGAAATTCTAATTAAGAAAGGAATTATATATGGAGACCCAGTCTCTCCTAAATTCACAGCATGTCTAGAAGAAGTTTTTGAAGATTTAGATTGTGG
>NC_090738.1:129040174-129052674 GCF_036898095.1 Palaemon carinicauda | reverse complement strand
ACTAAAATATAAAGATAAATTCCTGATTTCATGAATTGAACTAAAATAGAATGATGAATTCCTGATTTAATAAATTGAACTAAAACATAAAGATGATAAACTTGATTTCATAAAATTAACTAAAATAGAAATTAACTTCTTGATTTCATAAATGGAACTAAAATAGAAAATGCTGACTTCTTGATTTCATGAATTAAAGTAAAATAGAAACGAGATAATTTTTAATATAAATTGGACAAAAATAGAAAATAACTTCTAGATTTCATAAACTGAACTAAAACAAAGATGACAAACTTCTTGATTTCCTAAATCGAACTAAAATAGAAAGATGACATCTAGATTTTATAAACTGAACTAAAACAGAAAGACAATAAACTTCTTCATTTCATAAAATGAACTAAAAAAAGACTGAAATAGACTTTGAATAGAAGACTAAGATAAATTTTAACTTTTTTCCAACTGTTATAATTTTTCAACCGAGACATTTAAAACGTAATTATTACATTATTTACAAAATCAAATCTTTTGACTGAAACTATAATAAATCAAGAAAGATTAAAAAAAAATAACATTCTTAGGCAAGAGACATCTTCAGTATTAATTCATTTCGCTTTTAATAAAAACAAATGACATACTGACAGATCAATGCTTTGATGAACTGTGATATAGAATACGTATTTTATCTCTAATTTATATAACAAATTAGCCTAATTATAAAATTTTGTAATTAATGGAAAATAAAAATATGATGAGGTTTGGGTCAACACAAATATTGTTAATTTCTTAAAGTGTATTCATACTCTTGTGGATTTTAATTACTATTTATTATTGCAATAAAGAAAATAATAAAATTAAGTTTTTTAATTGTAAAATACATTTCATGAAAAATAATGGGTTATATAATGCTCATTACGAAATCTAGTTTCAAAACCATTTGAAAAATAATGGAATTTTTGGAGTAACATACATGCACACACACCCATAATATATATATATATATATATATATATATATATATATATATATATATATATATATATATATATATATATATATATACACCAAGGCACTTCCCCAATTTTGGGGGGTAACCGACATCAAGCAAATGAAAAAAAAAAAGGGGAATGTTCTTCTCTACGCTCCTCCCAGCCTGACGAGGGACTAAAACGAGTTCGGCTGGTACTGTTACGGTGCCACAGTCCACCTTCCCCCGTTATCCACCACAGATGAAGCTTCATTATTCTGAATTCCCTACTGCTGCTACCTCCGCGGTCATCTAAGGCACCGGAGGAAGCAGTAAGGCCTACCGGAACTGCGTCACAATCGCTCGCCATTCATTCCTATTTCTAGCACGCTCTCTTGCCTCTCTCACATCTATCCTCTTATCACGCAGAGCTTTCTTCACTCCATCCATCCACTCAACCCTTGGCCTTCCTCTTGTACCTCTCCCATCAACTCTTGCATTCATCACCTTCTTAAGCAGACAGCCATTTTCCATTCTCTCGACATGGTCAAACTACCTCAACACATTCATATCCAATCTAGCTGCTAAATAATTTCTTACCATTTTCAAAGTTCAGATCCCTATCAGATGAACTCATCAGGGGCTTATATGGCACATTAGTAAGAGACCTAACGATGAGGGTTACACCCCATTCTTGGGGCTCTTAAAGAGAAAAAAAGGTGCTGTTGATCCTTCCTGAAGATTTGAGAGCCTTCCTTAAACCAGAGCCACGAGGCATTGACCGTGGTGTACAAAAGGGCCTGGCCGTTGAGGGATACCTCATGGCAGACTAGGGAATCTCAACTTAGTCCTCCACCTCTTCACCACTGCCTCAATATCACTCTTCCGAAAGAGGGACAAGGAAAATAGCCACTATCCTCTCCATCGTGTCAATGCTGTCTCTGTGGGAACATGACAAGAAATAAGGACACCACGGCATCCCTTCTCTTTAGCACCTTGCTGTCCCACATGTTGGATGTTTTTTTTAGCTAGATAGGTAACAAACTCTCCTACAGACTATACAAGCCTACAATACTTCGCCTGGTCACATGTGGTCGATAATTCCATTTTCCTGGTAAAGTACTTGAAGTGCTTTACTGCACAAGATCCCTGTATGAGTCACGATATTGCCTAGGGAGAGGGCATGACTGATGACTCTATGGCAATAGAATAAGCAGCAAAGAAGGTGGACGGTACCATCTGCCTTGACTCTATCCACGACACATCAACTAGTAGAGGGGACAGGGTGCTGTCCTCCGGCAATGATAACCTACATTGATAAGTAATAGTGGGAAGCAATATCTTTCTAGAACTGAGCAAAGTCTCAAACCTGTAGATCTGAGAATTCACCCTATCAAAGGCCACTATCTTTCCAGAACTGAGCAAAGTCTCAAACCTGTAGATCTGAGAATTCGCCCTATCAAAGACCAATCTTTCTAGAACTGAGCAAAATCTCAAACCCGTAGATCTGAGAATTCGCCCTATCAAAGACCACTATCTTTCTAGAACTGAGCAAAGTCTCAAACCTGTAGATCTGAGAATTCACCCATCAAAGGCCACTATCTTTCTAGAACTGAGCAAAGTCTCAAACCTGTAGATCTGAGAATTCACCCTATCAAAGGCCACTATCTTTCTAGAACTGAGCAAAGTCTCAAACCTGTAGATCTGAGAATTCACCCATCAAAGGCCACTATCTTTCTAGAACTGAACAAAGTCTCAAACCTGTAGATCTGAGAATTCATCCATCAAAGGCCACTATCTTTCTAGAACTGAACAAAGTCTCAAACCTGTAGATCTGAGAATTCACCCTATCAAAGGCCACTATCTTTCTAGAACTGAGCAAAGTCTCAAACCTGTAGATCTGAGAATTCACCCTATCAAAGGCCACTATCTTTCCAGAACTGAGCAAAGTGTCAAACCTGTAGATCAGAGAATTCACCCTATCAAAAGCCACTATCTTTCCAGAACTGAGCAAAGTCTCAAACCTGTAGATCTGAGAATTCACCCTATCAAAGGCCACTATCTTTCTAGAACTGAGCAAAGTCTCAAACCAGTAGATCTGAGAATTCACCCTATCAAAGGGCACTATCTTTCCAGAACTGAGCAGTCTCAAAACTGCAGATCTGAGAATTCGCCCTATCAAAGACCACTATCTTTCTAGAACTGAGCAAAGTCTCAAACCTGTAGATCTGAGAATTCACCCTATCAAAGGCCACTATCCCTCTAGAACTGAGCAAAGTCTCAAACCTGTAGATCTGAGAATTCACCCATCAAAGGCCACTATCTTTCTAGAACTGAGCAAAGTCTCAAACCTGTAGATCTGAGAATTCACCCTATCAAAGACCACTATCTTTCTAGAACTGGGCAAAGTTTCAAACCTGTAAATCTGAGAATTCACCCTATCAAAGGCCACTATCTTTCTAGAACTGAGCAAAATCTCAAAACTGTAGATCTGAGAATTCACCCTTATCAAAGGCCCCTCTACCAAGCTCTGAGGTTAGATTTCAAGCCTTGAAGGGAAGCATGCCCCAAGGTGCTGTGGTTGCCTCACTGAATTCATTGCACTAGGGTTGGGTCCTTCTAGGTCATAAGATCACTCAACCCCTTGATATGGCTAGACGCTTACCAACTAACACAGGGAAATGTTCCCTTTCACTGGAGTACCTATGCTCAAATCAGAAGGCTATACTGGCATAAGGTCTGGCTAATCTAATAAGTCTGAAGCCTGACCCCGTAGGAGTGGTAGTGTAGTGCCGTCTTGGCACTTTAAGTGGTGTACTGTAAGCATCTTTTTGGCCCCTAGCTCGATTCTCTTTTCAGCCTTCTATTACACCTCCGTTCCCACTTTATTTGTTCCATCCTACTGTACCACCTGTAACAGCAACTTCGGAGCTATTCCCTAATTGTACTTGGGTGCTGAATGGACTTCCACGCCCCAATGCCGAGTCTTATGGCTAAAATCCGTAAATCCGATGTGGTAACGTACCTGACTGGTGAACGCTAGACTTGGGTTCGAGTCCCGCTCGAACTCGTTAGTTCCTTTGGTTGCTGCAACCTCACCATCCTTGTAAGGTAAGGATGGGGGCTTTGGGGGAGCCTATAAGTCTATCTGTTGAGTCATCAGCAGCCATTGCCTGACCCTCCTTGGTCCTAGCTTGGGTAGAGAGGGGGTTTGGATGCTGATCAGATATATATATATATATATATATATATATATATATATATATATATATATATATATGTATATATATAATATATATATATATATATATATATATATATATATATATATATATATATATACATGATCAGTCACTAGGGCATTGTCCTGCTTGGTAGGGGAATGATACTGTCCCTTGCCTCTGGCATTCATATGCGGCCTTTGAAGCTTTTTGATAGCATATTTTTGTCCAGAAAAAAAATCCAAGTGAATTTTTGTATGTTGAGATTCCTACCACAGTATTATTCTTGAAAGTTCAAATGTATTTTTATTGATGTTGAACATCTCTACCATCAACATCATCCTTAATACCACGTTCAACATCACAAGCCCTCTAGTTTAGAGGTTTAAAGGCCGCTCATGAATGGCAGAGGCAAGGGACAGGGACATTGCCCTAACAAGCAGGACAATGCCCTAGAGACTGACCATATACACATATGATCAGCGCCAAAGCCCCCTCTCCACCCAAGCTAAGACCAATGAGGGCCAGGGAAAGCCCCTCTCCACCCAAGCTAGGACCAGGAAGGGCCAGGCATTGGCTTTCATGGATGGTGAGTTTGCAGTCACCAAAGAAACTAAAGAGTTGGAGCGGTACTCGAACCCCAGTATGGCGCTCACCAGTCAGGGACCTTACCACATAGGCCACCACTACCCTGGTGGTGAGGATGAACAATATCTTCACTATAGTCAATTCTTTTTAGTGAGGCAGATTTACACCGACTCGTAAGGGTGCTCTTTTAGCTCGGAAAAGTTTCTTGATCGCTGATTGGTCAGAATGATCTTGTCCAACTATCAGCGATCAGGAAACTTTTCCGAGCTAAAAGGGCACCCTTGCGAGTCTGTGCAAATGTGCCTAACTAAAAAAAAATGACTATAGTTGCCCTCTTTTTATTTTTTTTACTTTATACTATGTTAGCGGTATTTTTTACTTTATTTCAGAAGTAAGTCTTCTGAAAGTCATTTAACTTTTATAAGGACATCACTTTTATGGTTTTAAATTGAATGTTATTTTATTCCTTATTTATAACAAACGACATCAGCGTCAATGACCTTCGATATCAGGATGCCAGAAAACTCAAAATAAATCAATCAATATTTCATAAGCATCTAAGTAGTGTTTGCATCTACATAGAAAGAACTATAAGCTTTCTAAAAGATCTTACAAACTATCAATACTATGTATAATACTCTATTATTAAATTATTAAAACATATTGTTCAAAAAGGTTTGAAACAAACTAATGAACTTCTCGTATAGGGGGACCGGTTAGACAACTTAACTGACCCCTCTCTCTCTCTTTCTCTCTCTCTCTCTCTCTCTCTCTCTCTCTCTCTCTCTCTCTCTCTCTCTCTCTCTCTCTCTCTCTCTCCCCTATAATAACCAGTTTCACTCTATGGTCCCCCTCTATAGTCAGGGAAACAGATCAACTTCAGGATCAGCTTACTGGCCAGTAAGACAGTTCGAGGTACAATCTCTCTCTCTCTCTCTCTCTCTCTCTCTCTCGCTCTCTCTCTCTCTCTCTCTCTCTCTCTCTCTCTCTTCCCTATAATAACCAGTTTCACTCTATGGTCCACCTCTATAGCCAGGGAAACAGATCAACTTCAGGATCAACTCACTGGCCAGTAAGACAGTTCGAGGTACAATCTCTCTCTCTCTCTCTCTCTCTCTCTCTCTCTCTCTCTCTCTCTCTCTCTCTCTCTCTCTCTCTCTCTCTCACTTTATTTATATATATATATACATATGCGTAAAAAATCACAGGAAAACGTGATGCTCATATATATAAATAAAAAATACATAAATATATATATATATATATATATATATATATATATATATATATATATATATATATATACACACACACACGCACTTATATATATATATATATATATATATATATATATATATATATATATATACACAAACATATATATATATATATATATATATATATATATATATATATAGCCAGGGAAATAGATCAACTTTAGGACCAACTAAGTTTGAGGTACAACTCTCTCTCTCTCTCTCTCTCTCTCTCTCTCTCTCTCTCTCTCCTCTCTCTCTCTCTCTCTCTCTCTCTCTAAATTTGAGGTACAACAACATATTATTAATCAATGCCGAAATAAACCTCTAAAGCAAATATACCACACCAAATAAACTTCTATTATTCTGTACGTGAGAAAGACAGAGAGAGAATTAATTTTTTCATCTTATAAGAATAAAGGACCACGAATATTTGTAAATTCCACTATCTTTCTCAATCACTTTCAGTAAGAAAACACATTTGTACCATTGATTCCGATTAAATCGATAAGGGATAAACTTATCCACACATATAAGATAAGAAAAACTCAAGTCTTATCTACACTATATCAAAGTTATATAGTTAATCAATAAACAAGAAATATCGATTAGGTAATTAAATATATAAGTGATTAATTCATCAATAAGGTAATAATATACTAATTACGAAATATCTCATTATCTTTTCAATAAAACTTTAAACATTTCAAGAAAATTAAAAGATGAAAAGCCATGAAAGGCAAGGTCACTTGGAGATCGAGTTGCCAAATAGATATTTATCAGCTCCCCAGAAAAAAAAAAAACAACTCCACAGCTTTCTTTGACAGCTCTGGCGAACAATAGCGGTGCAAAGTCAGTACACACAGAAATCAGAGCATCAAACGCTACTGTATATGGGAATCCTGTTGACTTAAGTGGGACTAATTAAGAGAATTTAGCACCAAGAACTGCTATGGCATGGAACTTTCCATACCCAGGACTTCCAGGAGCTTACCATAGACAGGTCTGGCGCCCAGAGACAACTACAGACTTGGTGTAATCTCAGAAGACTCTAGTTCGGTGTTACTAAGTGCGCGTGAATTTTGAAAATTTCGAAGACGTTCTTGGATTTTAAATTGTCATAAGAGATTTATCTTACGTTTTTTTAACCAAACGGTGAGGATTTGCCTTCGAGGTAAGTATTCAATTTTTATGTATTACTACCTGAGTTTTTTCTTGGGAATTTTTAAATAATCTTCTAAAGTGTATTTGCAATTGTGTATTCAATTTTTATATGTCTTACTACCTGAGTTTTTTCTTGGGAATTTTTGAATAGTGTTCTTAAGTGTATTTGCAATTGTGTATTCAATTTTCAATTCTTATATGTCTTACTACCCGAGTTTTTTTGGGGGGGAATTTTTAAATAATGTTCTAAAGTGTATTTGCAATTGTGTATTCAATTTTTATGTCTTACTACCTCATAAAAATATTAAACGCTCTTATAAGCAAAGCTTGCTTACCAGAATGCATGATATATCACACGAGGTTGGGCTGAAGATAAATAGAAGAAAGACAGAGATGATGAGAACGGAGTTATGCAATGGAAGATGAAATATCATTGGAAGAAGAAAGGATTAATGTGGTAAAATCATTCAAGTATTTAGGAACTATTATCTCCAATATAGGGTCTTAAGAATTAGAGTTTAGTGAATGATTAAAAAAAAGCAAATTAGACAATGTCTAGGTTAAGTAAAATTTGGAAATCAAATCGCCTAAAATTACATATAAAAATCAGACTATATATCAGTTTAATAAGATTGGTGTTACTATAAGGACATAAGTCATGGTAATACAATGAAACAATCTCCAATAGATTTGGTAGATTTGAGGATGAAGCCCTCAGAAGGATACTGAGTTAAATGGCAGGACAGGATTAGAAATGAAACTATAAGAGAGATTACTCGAGTGCCATATATGGATGAGATCATGATGAGGGGTAGAAGGAGATGGTTTGGGCATGCTCTTCGCACTCCCCAAGAGAGATTAGTTCACCAAACGTTTACCTGGGCTCCACAAGGCACTAGAAGAGTTGGAAGACCCAGACCTACATGGCTGAGGACTATGAAGCGTGAAGTAGGAGATGACGAATTGAGAAGTGTTGATTTAAAAGCTCAAGATAGAGACGACTGGCGAAATCTATCCGAGGACCTTTGCGTCAATAGGCGTAGGAGATGATGATGATGATGATGATGATGATTATGATGATAATGATGATGATATATATGTGTATATGTATATATATATATATATATATATATATATATATAGAGAGAGAGAGAGAGAGAGAGAGAGAGAGAGAGAGAGAGAGAGAGAGGACTGGCGAAATCGATCAGAGGTCCTTTGTGTCAATAGGCGTAGGAGATGATGATGATGATGATGATAATGATGATGATATATATGTGTATATGTATATAAGTATATATATATATATATATATATATATATATATATATATATATAGAGAGAGAGAGAGAGAGAGAGAGAGAGAGAGAGAGAGAGAGAGAGGACTGGCGAAATCTATCTGAGGTCCTTTGCGTCAATAGGCGTAGGAGGTGATGATGATGATGATGATGATAATAATGATAATATATATGTGTATATGTATATAAATATATATATATATATATATATATATATATAAATATATATATATATATATATATATATATATATAGAGAGAGAGAGAGAGAGAGAGAGAGAGAGAGAGAGAGAGAGAGAGAGAGAGAGAGAGAGAGAGAGAGAGGGGACTGGCGAAATCTATTTGAAGTCCTTTGCACCAATAGGAGATGATGATGATGATGATGATGATGATAAGAGCATAATAATTTCAGATTATCATGTCAGTATTGGAGATAAATATCTGTTCTATCGCTTATCTGAAGTATATAGCGATAAGCAAGATTTTTTTTTTTTTCCCCAAGCAATTGTGGGTCACGACTTTTGGAGTGAGTACCTTACTGACTTAGTACATTGGGTTGTCATGCAAGTCTACATCCCGAGTCATCAACAGCCATTACCTGATACCCCCTGGTGCTAGCTTGGGTGGAGATATAAGGTATGTTTCCAGGCTTGAGTACTTTAGTATTTTTTTTTAATGAGGCGCATTTGCACTGACTCGCAGCGGGGCTCTTTTAGCTCGGAAAAGTTTCCTGCTATCTGATTGGTTAGAATGATCTTCTCTAACCAATCAGCGATCAGGAAACGTTTCCGAGCTAAAAGGGCACCCCCACGAGTCGGTGCAAATCTGCCCCACTAAAAAAGGATTGACTATAGTAAAATGAGCTATTACTTGCCTCTGCCGCTCACGAGCGACCTTTAAACCTCCAATCTAAACCGAAATGTTTGAATAAAGGAATAATTGAAAAGTATAGAACATTTCTCTTTAGAGGTTTAAAGGCCGCTCATGAATGGCAAAGGCAAGGGACAGTGACAATGCCTTAGAGGCTGACCATATATGTGATCAGCATCCAAGTACCCTCTCCACCAAAGCTAGGACCAAGGAGGATCAGGCAATGACTCCCGATGACTCAGCAGATAGACCAATAGGCTTCCCCCAAAACCCCCATCCTTAGCTCACAAGGATGGCTAGGTTGCAGACACTACAAAAAACTATCAAGCATGAGCGGGACTCAAACCCCAGTCTGGTGACTACCAGGCAGGGACGTTACCAATAGACAGAGAAAATACATGTTAAATTACGACGAAAATAAATAAATAAATGAATAAATAAATAAAATGATAAATGGAGGATTAAGACATAACAGGATTAGAAAGACATTAGCTAATAATAATAACTTTGATGATTATAATTTCAATAATTTTAATATTAATTTTAATAATTATAAAGAAATATCAAAATTAGTATCTAAATTAAAATTAATAGAAATATTGAAATTAGTATCAAAATAATAATTAATAGAACTATTAAAATTACTATCTAAATCAAAATTAATAGAAATATTTAAATTAGTAGCAAAATAATAATCAATAGAACTATTAAAATTAGTATCAAAATTATAATTAATAGAAATACTAAAATTAGTATCAAAATTATAATTAATAGAACTATTAAAATTAGTATAAAAATTATAATTAATAGAAATACTAAAATTAGTATTAAAATTATAATTAATAGAAATATTAAAATCAATATAAAATTTATAATCAAAATTAATATTACCAAAATTATCAAAATTACCAACCACTTGTAAAAATTAAGTTAGTCAAATATCGATTTAAAAATGATTGTTGAGTGAATATGAAATGTTTATTGGATACGATAAGATCCAGTATGGTAGAAGAAAACCCTCCCACCCTATTATCAAAACGGTTTATAAAATTCTAATAGAATGACACCTTAAGAAACCCTTAAACCCTATTATTAAAAAGGTTTCTAATAAGGAGAAAACGTCTCGTTGGTTACCAAGAAACCCGGTTTCAAGAAAACCCTATAAATGCATTTTTCTTGATGACAGAGTTCGGAGCAAACTCCTGACGGTGAAAATTTGTTCGCTTACAAGAGCATCCGCGCAGTGTTGCCATATAGGAGGATGAATAAAAATTTCATTTCTATTGTTGTAATTAATTTGCTTGCACTCATAGGAAGTATAGTGAATAATTTCTATATTAGAAAAGCCTACGTGATGAGAATAAAATATAGTTATGGAAATGGGGATTTTTGGGTTGTTTTGGAGATTTTTTATCATGAGATTTGGGGATTTTGATACTAACTCATCTGGCAACACTGCATCCGCGTCTAAGCTAGATTAGTTCAACGTCATGACTTATCATGATATTTAAGCAAAATCAAAATGATAATATGCGATACACACTAAAAGCACAATGAGAGAGAGAGAGAGAGAGAGAGAGAGAGAGAGAGAGAGAGAGAGAGAGAGAGAGAGAGAGAGAGAGAGAGAGAGAGAGAAACTGCTATCTGATTACTAAAGAGACACTCGTCTGTAGAAGATAACCTTATTTCATTATTGCATGACAACACATTATTAATATCATCATTATTAGCTAAGCTACAACCATAATTGGAAAATTAGGATGCTATAAGCCCAAGGGCTCCAAAAGTTAAAAAATAGCCCAGCAAGGAAATGAAACATGTGAGCAGATATAACTGTGCCCAAGTGTACCCCTCAGCAAGAGAAATCTACCCCAAGAAAGTGTAAGACCATGGCACAGAGGCTATGGCACTACCCAAGACTAGAGAACAGTGGTTTGAGTTTGGAGTATCCTCCTAGAAGAGCTGCTTACCATAGCTAAGGGGTCTCTTCTACGACATGGAACACAGGCTATGGCACTACCCAAGACTGTAGAACACTGGTTTGATTTCGAAGTGTCCTAGAAGAGCTTCTTGCCATAGCTCAAGTCTCTTCTATTGGATGGTACACAGGCTATGGCACTACCCAGGACTAGAGAACAATGGTTTGAGTTTGGAGTGTCCTTCTCCTAAAAGAGCTGCTTACCATAGCTTAAGAGTCTCTTCTATTGCATGGTACACAGGCTATGGCACTACCCAAAACGGGAGAACAATGGTTTTATTTCGAAGTGTCCTAGAAGAGCTTCTTGCCATAGCTTAAGTCTCTTCTATTGCATGGTATACAGGCTATGGCACTACCCAAGACTGGAGAACAATGGTTTGATTTCTAAATGTCCTAGAAGAGCTTACCATAGCTTAAGAGTCTCTTCTATTGCATGGTACATAGGCTACGGCACTACCCAAGACTAGAGAACAGTGGTTTGAGTTTGGAGTGTCTTTCTCCTAGAAGAGATGTTTATCATAGCTAAAGAGTCTCTTCTAATAGTTCTCAGTCGTATTTCAGTCAAATACAGGTGACCGTAATATCACTCCTTAACGTCAATATATCCATTTTTTAAACGACAAATGACTGGCAACATTTGTTCCAGGATTTTTACCTTTTTTATGGCAATTTTTTTAAGTGTGGAACCATAGAACAACTGGTGGATAATTCCACATGTATTGATGAGTTGTCAAATCAAAATAAGAATATTTTTCTAAATATATAATTAATACAACGTTCCCCACCATCCATCCTTACCACATGTCCATACCATCTCAGTACTGACACTATCATCATCTCAGTAATCTTTACTACACCTGCCATTTCTCTTATTTCATCATTTTCCAATCTTTCAAACAGTGATATTCTCATAATGATGACTATAAACAATTTTGGAGATGAAGAACATGTTGTTGCTACAACAACAACAACAACATCAATAATGACCAGTAGAAAGAGCAATCAGAGTTTTCCGACCTCTGCCTTATGATTTTCCAATCTTTCAAACAGTGATATTCTCTTCATGATGACTAAAAAAAAACAATTGGGAGATGAAGAACCTGTTGTTATAACAACAACAACAACAACAACAACAACAACAACAACAATTAGAAAGAGCAATCAG
>NC_090738.1:129012674-129032674 GCF_036898095.1 Palaemon carinicauda | reverse complement strand
GAAATGGTGCTAGAGGAGCATTTCACTGGGCGACACAGGTTCCTCGCCCAGAAATAGATTTTTCCTTCGTCAAAATCCCTTTTTAATGAATCGTAAAAAACAAACCACTAAGCAAGTCTCCTTAAAAATTTCTAATGCCCTGTTTCTCTTTGCACCAGGATCCGCTAAGGGTTTGTGGGGTACGCATTACGAATCAAACTACAAAGGGCCAACAGCTTGCCTAAAAGACCTCTACAAAAAGAATGGTCTTAAAGGCTGTTACACTGGTCTCCACTCTATGCTTTACAGGTAAGTTATGATATATCGTTCACTTCCACAAAAGCATTCTTAAGAGTGGAAGGAATGTGTTGACCTTCATCCTTTAGACTAACAAGATTCACAAAGGTAATAATACAATCTGAATTCTCTCTTTGTAAGACAAATTTATTATTTTTGTTAGTTTAACATTCGACATTAAATTCTAATATTTAGAGAAGCAAAAGTATAATTAATATAGCTGATGCATAATAAATTAATAATTAAAATTACTAAATGACAGTAAACCAGTTAATAATTATCAGTTATGAAATAAATTCACTCAATGGAAATCTATATGATATTCATTGTCCAGAAAGAGGAGCAAAATAAAAAAGTAGAAATTATTCTTTGTATATAAGACGTAAAAAAATGGACTTTGATGTGAAACCAAATATTTTAGAGACCAATAACAAGTCAGCCTTCTCTAGTGGAGCATTTGCACCTGTATATATTATCATACTAGATCTAAAACATTAGCTGAAGCTACCAGACATGAGTCATCACAGGATATACAACAAAAGTCCCCATTACTAAAGACTCACTGACCAATAGAATACTCAGAAATTACTAATTCCTACGACCAACATCTTTCTACATTGGAAGTTAAGAGGTGAATGTTCCTAACACAAAGTAAACAATGAAAATATTAAAAATTCATTAAACAAACAAATCTGATAAGACTCAGACCTATGTAAAAGCACATAACTTGATCATCCCTCTGTAAAGAGGAATGATGGGTAAACTCAAAAGTTTGAGAGACAATGATTGCCAGAACTCATGGCTTTATTTTTGGCACAATTCCAGTCATTTTACTTTGAGGAAATAACTGTACTATGCAAATATGTTTTGAAATACTGTATGAAAAATAAGGTACTACTAATTCTAAATATTTGGACATTACAAAAAGGGCTGTCCAGTGAAACTGATCAAACCAGCAATGAGGCAAAGAAAATATTGAGAACCTGAGGAAATTAAGCTAAAAAAACAAACCAGATATGTAGCTCTCTCTCCTTTCCAATTCATCCAAACCCAAAGGAAATAGAAGAGCAGTGTGATTAAGACAAACGCATAACATGGAAGGGCCTACGCCTGGCATTGTTGCTGATTTTATAGTAATAAAACCAAACATAGAATATAGTAGGCACAGACAATTAAGAGGAAATATACAATTCTACAAACTGATGGTGATGATGGATGGATTACTGTATAAAATTTACGCTTCAAGCCAAGCACTGCGGCATTTAAGGCCATTCAGCGCCTTATGATACAAATTAATCAACCGTATCCGTACACTCACATCATTTGGTATCATTTCAACCTACAAAACCAATCACATCACTTTTATACAATAACATCTAAATGTAAACTAAAAAGGGATTATATAGATTCAATAAATAAATTAAGAATTAATTAAAGCATGTGCTAAAAACCAATAATCTGTATAGATTTTTAGACTGATGATGAGGTTCAAACCATTAAAAGGGGAACAACAAAATGTACCACATATTGATCAATATACTGTATGAGTTTTCATAGGAGTATCTGTTCCATATTATTAGTTAATAGATAATATTTTCAATAAAAGAACCAACAATCACGCTCTCAATGTATTAACGCTGGGAGATACAGTATACGGTACTGTCATTGTTCAAAGCAACTTTCATATGATCAATCACCAAATGACACAGTTATGAAACCCTACTTTGATTTTATATCTAATGCCATATTCTACTGTTCCTAAGGAACCCGAAAGATTGAATATGTCAAGACTTGTCTTCCATTACATTCAGAACAACTGAACTGCAGTTATTCAGGTGGAAAATGTAACTGGGATTTTATTTAACCATTTAAATTGCTTTAAATATCGAGAAAATGTTGGAAATGTAGCACTGATGGACTGGATACCTATGTTATCAATCTTTTATACAACAGAGTACAGTACTGTAGTGTATCTAATTTTGTTTTCCATTTTATATCAAACAAGGATCATTCAATTATATTTGGGACCCAATATTTGTAGACCCAGGCCTACATGGCTGAGGATATGAAGCGTGAAATGGGAGATGATGAATGGAGAAGTACTGATTTAAAAGCACAAGATAGAGATGACTGGCAAAATCTAACCGAGGCCCTTTGCGTCAATAGGCGTAGGAGGAGATGATGATGATGATGATGATGATGATGATGATGATGATGATGAGGTAGGTGGATATGCAATGATTACTTACAACATCACTACGATACAGAAGGTCCTCAAACTTAATGACATTCGACTAATAAACATTCGGAGATACAAACACAAATCAAATTGAAAGTAACAAAGATAAGATAAAAAAATACTGTAATGAAACAATACTATATCATTTGATACAGTAAGACAAACATTATTTGGAATAACCTGATATCTACTTCACATGAAACGAAACTATTTGCTGACTTTCGTAGCTGGAAATCATAGGCATGTGATTCAGGTTACGTCTACCCTAGGCCAAAATTTAACAAAATTTGACTTAAAGGTTAAAGGTGTCTGGTTTCAGTTCCAGTTCCATCAGAATAGATACTCACACCAGAACGTCAGCCGGGCAAACCCAACCCCCCACTGTGGTGCCCTACCACAGCAGTAGCCTCCCCAGTAAACAGCTTAAACTCACGGCCCTGGGCGGGGATCGATCTCTTGCCACGCGAATGCGAGGCAAACACGTTACCACTGTACTAGCCAGGAGGCTACTTACAAACAGCCTCTAAGAACCTATCAAGTTTGTAAGTTGACGAACTTCTGTTGACCGCAGTAGAACTGAGCATAGGCTAGCCTAAAGAAATCAGTCACTACTAATCAAGACATCTCAGATATAATTATTCTTTAAACTAGCAAAAGTAATGCAAAAATAAAGCAACCAACACTATCTTGGAAACAGAACTTGATGCTATTATTATCATTACTAGCTAAGCTACAACCCTAGTTGGTAAAACAAGATGCTATAAGCCCAAGGGCTCCAACAGGGAAAAATAGCCCAGTGAGGAAAGGCTAGCAGGCATTTAAAAAGTACGATTGCGAGGAACGTTACCTACTATTGTGGTATGAGTTAACATAACCACAGTGATAGAATGGCCTTATACCCTTATACCTGAACAAAAACATAGAACAACCAAACAGTTCATATGGATAAACTAAGGGGTAGAATTAAACAGAGCTCAATATACTGTAGTGGAATATTTCATAGTTTCCTATTGGTACTAAGTATAGCCAAACTAAAAAACTATGGAATGAATGGTGAAAATGACAAACCACTTTTGTAATCCCAAAAGAAAAACTGGTCATGGTGATCCAAGAAAATTAAACTTAATCAGAAATCTAGTAAAATACCAGGGGAAATAGCTAGCCAGAACAAAAATTTATCAGCAGTAAGAGGCCACCAATAACCATCACAAACATGGTAACGGTAACCTATATAAGAAGACCTAAGGGCACCTCTGTAAGTGGCCTACTGTACAGAGTACCACATTGGTCATTGTACTTCTATAGTGCCTTATTAAAAGTACCAGGCTAATCATATATGTTGTTGAGTTGCACCAAAGGTACAAACAGCATACTGTACATGTTTGTTTTCATATGGATAATCTGGTCTCCTAAAAGACAATTTAGACCCAGACGCATTCCTAGAGAAGGTTAACTGACATAGGTTGAACATCCTTAAACCAACCTATAATGAAATACACTGAACAGATCTACAGCTCTAGAAAAAATCCCTATGATCTTATAAATTATCTAACATAGATTCAACAATGACTCAAAAGTGTTTTAATCAATATCAGCTGTTGAAATCTCATTCTAAATAGTAACAAGTAAAATACTATTAGAATACAGAAGTGTTTTTATTCAACATTTTCAATTGATTGATTGATTGATTTAAAGTTTTCTGGCATCCTGACATCTAAGGTCATTGACACCGTCAACATTTTCAATAGAAGCAGCTCAGATGATTTCTTTATAGATAGTTTTGTGTCAACCGATTTTTACTTGTAGATTATGATGAGCATTCTGTATACAGAAATAAAGAGTACTTGTTGAAAGCTTCAAGGTAAATATATATTAACATAGAATATAAATGGTCTATATACAGTAGTATGAACACAATAATTGGACTATGAGACTCAAAGCTTCTTAGAACTAGAATAGCTCAGGTGAAGGTAGCATTTTGCCATTTTCATGTAGTGGAGGAATGTTTAATTTTCATTGTCTATCAAATACACTGTTTTACAGGTACATCCTGAATCTGTAAAATGAATACAAACCAGCTAGTTGCACTAACCAGTCAATTCCAAGAGCATAACTAACAATATCCGCCTCAACTTTTGCATTCGGTATTCACTCATACAATAATCCCAAGCATGTTTACTAAATTCGTCTATCTCTCATAGGGACGTACCTTCATTTGGGTTTTACATGGTGCTCTACATTTACTTCCTTCGAAGAATTGCAGGATCTGAATCTGGGGCCAGTGCAAGCATGTTGGTGACTGCAGGTGGTCTAGCAGGTAGGAGGTTTAACACACACAAAAGAAATTTGGTTGCAAAATACATGACTATGATATGATTGCATGCTGATATTTTTATTCCTTGAGAAATGTAAGCCGAAAGGAAATGGCATTACATGTACTAACAATTCTAATGCCAGTAGTTTGTAGAGACAAACGTAGTTACCCTTCATATCTCTAACCTTTCAATAATATGATGAAAATCTCCATTAGGAATTAAAGTTGCTACGATTGTAGACTGCTTAGTACCACAAGACAGCATGTGTCACATTCTACCTAGTTGCTATTATCTCCTCCTAATGACTTATAGTATAAGGACTACTAAACTCTAGGGACTGTTATATTAGATCGGTTGCTACGGGCTGCATAATTGCAAGAGCCTGTGCTTGATCACAAGAGTCAGGAAATCAACAACAACAGCAGACTGGTTGGGAGAACTTCTCATCAGGTCTCAATGCAAGTCAGAAAAAGTAGTAGTGTACTTATAAAGATCTCTGAGTAAAAGGAGACATTTATGGTAGATGTCCGAAGCTTAGGCAACCTATCTCATGTAACT
The DNA here is from genome assembly GCF_036898095.1 of Palaemon carinicauda. Lineage (NCBI taxonomy): Eukaryota > Metazoa > Arthropoda > Malacostraca > Decapoda > Palaemonidae > Palaemon > Palaemon carinicauda. The sequence continues at coordinate 129,027,286 of NC_090738.1, read as the reverse complement.
GCTGCGTATCAGGTCAAGCAAAGGACTGTCTTTGAAATGGGGCTGTAGGTGAACATGATATCAATTTGGTGGTAAAGCAAGATCCTGCTATCTACATGAAAGAGGACATTCTACCTTTCCCATGTGTTTATCTGTACGAGGCAGAGAGCAACAATAGATTATTTCAACTATAGGGAATCTTAATGCAGAAGTAAATTGACCCTTATCCATCTTATATGGCTTGAAATCAGAATTGAGAAATTGATGAAGTCTATTTATACCTGGAAACTGTACATAGTGCAGTAATTGACTGAAGCAGTATGAGGAAAAAAGGTCACACGTTTAATTGGTTTAGAAAATCACCAAGAGGATGAGAGACACCGCAATAAGTCATGAGCATCAAAATCCATTTTTTCCATTACAAAAGGCTACCCAAACGTCATCGCTCCTTTTAAAACAAGGATAAATGTGATAGTCCCACGGATGGAATAATTTCCTAAGGGGGCAGACTACACAAGAAAATATTGTTAGGATGCACATCCATGGGACTGGTCTTCTTCAACATGTGCTACTGAATACTGCGCGTATTTCATGTGGAAGTTTAAATACGAAATGAAAACTAATAGTACAGTATATCAATTTCCGTAATCAGCAAAGTCTTTCCAATTAAAAACTTAGTGTATTGATTATTCATGGGCCCGTGTCTTAATATGTAAAACTGCCACAAATTTTCAACGGTTAAACTACAAGACAACCGACTGACCAAGATGGCCTAATAGACACAGGTGACAAGAAATTTGAGTAATTATATAGAATTGAATTGTGTAACCTAAGAATAAAAGGCCAGAGCACATGAATGAACTATGTCTCCAATGAAAAGAAAAGCCTACATTTGACCTTTCTCAGAACATATGCAGCACAAGACCGAACAAAACTTAAATGAGTAATTTATGGAAGTCATGCCTACTTTCAAGGCAAGAAGAGATCTATCCTATAATAATTCCTTTACCATACTAGAATCCGACAAACAGAGAATGCTCTGAGTTGCAAGAATCACCTCCAGGATCACAAGGAACTGGTAGTTGCTTCCTCTGAGGTGCTTCGGTAGATTCAACTGCGGGACCCTTTAGCTAATTCCTTCCAACATGTTTATGGCCTTCTTTTAGTCGGGTAATATTGTTTCATGAGGATATTTATACATTCAAATGCTTCCCCAGAGGAGGAAGACTGATGTAATGCTATTAAAATTCCAGACAAAAGGAAACTTAACGATTTAGAAGACCTATATCTTTGAACAACGATAAAAAGATTTTCTGAACTTTGAAAAAACATTCCTGGTTATTGTATTTGTGATTCTTAAGTATTTGGTTTACAAGCATTAAAAATCTATGCAGTATCTTATGGATTACTAAAATTTCATTCTTAATTTGTTCTCTTTCAAAAGTATCTTATGGAATACTCAATTGCTTGTTATCATTTACTAGATAATCAAAAAGTATTCAGTAACATCTGAACTGCAGACAAACGATGTTCATCAGGAGAAAATGTTATTTTGATAATAAAATAAATTTTTGAATATACTTACCCGGTGATTATAATAGCTGCAACTCTGTTGCTCGACAGAAAACTCTACGGTAAAATTCGCCAGCGATCGCTACACAGGTTGCGGGTGTACCCAACAGCGCCATCTGTCGTCCAGATACCCAGTACTCAATGTAAACAAAGAACTCAATTTTCTCCTCGTTCCACTGCGTCTCTATTGGGGAGGAAGGGAGGGTCCTTTAATTTATAATCACCGGGTAAGTATATTCAAAAATTTATTTTATTATCAAAATAACATTTTTCAATATTTAACTTAGCCGGTGATTATAATAGCTGATTCACACCCAGGGGGGTGGGTAGAGACCAGCACTATATGTTTACATTATTATGAGCTAAGAATTTTTATTTCATTTTAGAAGTTATCAAAATAACAAAAACAAAATAAATAGGTACCTGGTAAGGAAGTCGACTTGAACAACTACTCTGCCTTTTTAAGTACGTCTTCCTTACGGAGCCTCGCGATCCTCTCAGGATGCTGATCGACCCCTAGGATCTGAAGTATCAAGGGTTGCAACCCATACCACAGGACCTCATCAAAACCCCTAATCTAGGCGCTTCTCAAGAAATGACTTTGACCACCCGCCAAATCAACCAGGATGCGAAAGGCTTCTTAGCCTTCCGGACAACCCAAAAACAACAATAAAAACATTTCAAGAGAAAGATTAAAAAGGTTATGGAATTAGGGAATTGTAGTGGTTGAGCCCTCACCCACTACTGCACTCGCTGCTACGAATGGTCCCAGAGTGTAGCAGTCCTCGTAAAGAGACTGGACATCCTTAAGATAAAAAGACGCGAACACTGACTTGCTTCTCCAATAGGTTGCGTCCATTATACTTCGCAGAGATCTATTTTGTTTAAAGGCCACGGAAGTTGCGACAGCTCTAACTTCGTGTGTCCTTACCTTCAGCAAAGCTTGGTCTTCCTCACTCAGATGGGAATGAGCTTCTCGTATTAACAGTCTGATAAAATAGGATAAAGCATTCTTTGACATAGGCAAAGATGGTTTCTTAACCGAACACCATAAAGCTTCAGACGGGCCTCGTAAAGGTTTAGTTCGTTTTAAATAGAACTTAAGAGCTCTCACAGGGCATAAGACTCTTTCTAGTTCATTTCCAACCATATTCGATAAGCTTGGAATATCGAACGATTTTGGCCAAGGTCGAGAAGGCAGCTCGTTTTTGGCTAGAAAACCAAGTTGTAGAGAACATGTAGCCGTTTCAGATGAGAAACCGATGTTCTTGCTGAAGGCATGAATCTCACTGACTCTTTTAGCTGTGGCTAAGCATACCAGGAAAAGAGTCTTTAAGGTGAGATCTTTCAGGGAGGCTGATTGTAGCGGCTCGAACCTGTCTGACATGAGGAATCTTAGTACCACGTCTAAATTCCAACCAGGTGTAACCAAACGACGCTCCTTCGTGGTTTCAAAAGACTTAAGGAGGTCCTGTAGATCTTTATTGTTGGAAAGATCTAAGCCTCTGTGACGGAAGACTGATGCCAACATGCTTCTGTAACCCTTGATAGTGGGAGCTGAAAGAGATCGTTCTTTCCTCAGATATAAGAGGAAGTCAGCTATTTGAGTTACAGAGGTACTGGTCGAGGATACGGATACTGACTTGCACCAGTTTCGGAAGACTTCCCACTTCGATTGGTAGACTCTAAGGGTGGATGTTCTCCTTGCTCTAGCAATCGCTCTGGCTGCCTCCTTCGAAAAGCCTCTAGCTCTCGAGAGTCTTTCGATAGTCTGAAGGCAGTCAGACGAAGAGCGTGGAGGCCTTGGTGTACCTTCTTTACGTGTGGCTGACGTAGAAGGTCCACCCTTAGGGGAAGTGTTCTGGGAACGTCTACTAGCCATCGAAGTACCTCGGTGAACCATTCTCTCGCGGGCCAGAGGGGAGCAACTAGCGTCAACCTTGTCCCTTCGTGAGAGGCGAACTTCTGCAGTACCTTGTTGACAATCTTGAACGGAGGGAATGCATATAGATCTAGATGTGACCAATCTAGGAGAAAGGCATCTATATGAACTGCTGCTGGGTCCGGGATTGGTGAACAATATATTGGGAGCCTCTTGGTCATCGAGGTTGCGAAGAGATCTATGGTTGGCTGGCCCCAGGTGGCCCAAAGTCTCTTGCATACATCCTTGTGGAGGGTCCATTCTGTTGGAATTATTTGTCCCTTCCGACTGAGACAATCTGCCATGACGTTCAAGTTGCCTTGGATGAACCTCGTTACTAGTGATATGTTTAGACCTTTTGACCAGGTGAGGAGGTCCCTTGCGATCTCGTACAACGTCAGTGAGTGGGTCCCTCCTTGCTTGGAGATGTACGCCAAGGCAGTGGTGTTGTCCGAGTTCACCTCCACCACTTTGCCTTGAAGGAGAGACCTGAAGCTTTTCAAGGCCAGATGTACTGCCAGTAGCTCCTTGCAGTTGATATGCATTGTCCTTTGACTCGAGTTCCATATTCCCGAGCATTCCCGACCGTCTAATGTCGCACCCCAGCCTACGTCCGATGCGTCCGAGAAGAGAACGTGGTTGGGAGTCTGAACAGCCAGGGGCAGACCCTCTCTGAGGCTGATACTGTCCTTCCACCATGTCAGGCAAGACTTCATCTTCTCGGAAATGGGGATCGAGACCGCTTCTAGCGTCTTGTCCTTTTTCCAGTGAAATGCTAGGTGATATTGAAGAGGACGGAGGTGTAGTCTTCCTAATGACACGAACTGTTCCAGGGATGATAGCGTCCCTATCAGACTCATCCACTTCCTGACTGAACATCGTTCCTTCTTCAGCATGTTCTGGATGCATAACTGGGCTTGGCTTGTTCTGGGGGCCGACGGAAAAGCCCGAAAAGCTAGACTGTGAATCTCCATCCCTAAATACACAATAGTTTGGGATGGGACCACTTGAGACTTTTCCATATTGACAAGGAGACCCAATTCCTTGGTCAGATCTAGAGTCCACTTTAGATCCTTCAGACAGCGACGACTGGAAGAAGCTCTTAGAAGCCAGTCGTCCAAATAGAGGGAGGCTCGGATGTCCGCTAAATGAAGGAATTTGGCTACATTCCTCATCAGCCTCGTAAACACAAGAGGAGCTGTGCTTAGGCCAAAGCACAGGGCCTGAAACTGGTAGACTACCTTTTCGAAGACGAATCTCAGAAAAGGTTGGGAGTCCGGGTGGATGGGGACGTGGAAGTAGGCGTCCCTTAGGTCTAAAGAGACCATCCAGTCTTCCCTTCTGACCGCTGCTAGAACCGACTTTGTGGTCTCCATGGAGAACGTCTGCTTTGTGACAAAGAAATTCAGCGCACTGACGTCTAGCACCGGCCTCCACCCTCCTGTCTTCTTTGACACCAAGAAGAGACGGTTGTAGAATCCCGGGGTTTGATGGTCCAGGACTTTGACTACCGCTCCCTTCTCTAGTAAGAGAGACACTTCCTGTTTCAATGCTCGTCTCTTGTCTTCCTCTCTGTACCTGGGAGAGAGATCGATGGGAGACGTTGCTAGAGGGGGTTTTCGTACAAACGGGATCTTGTACCCCTCTCTGAGCAACTTCACAGATTGTGCATCTGCGCCTCTCTCTTCCCAGGTCTGCCAGAAGTTCTTGAGTCTGGCTCCCACTGCTGTCTGAAGAAGCTGGCAGTCAGACTCTGCCCTTAAAGGACTTGGTTCCTTTCTTCTTTCCACGTCTCCCTTCGGCACGAGCACCTCCTCTGCTGGAGGCTCTGCCACGAAAGGGCGGAATAAAACGGGACGCTGGAGTGTCCATCCTTGGTCTAGCTGACAAGGTGGGCAAAGGGGTGGCTTTGCGAGCAGAGGACGCAACAAGATCGTGAGTATCCTTCTGTATCAAAGAAGCGGCAATCTCCTTAATCAGGTCCTCTGGAAAAAGGCACTTGGAAAGAGGAGCAAACAGAAGTTCGGATCTCTGGCATGGTGTAACTCCAGCTGAAAGGAATGAGCATAGGTTCTCACGCTTCTTAAGGACTCCGGACACAAAAGATGCAGCAAGCTCATTAGACCCATCACGTACGGCCTTGTCCATGCAGGACATAATGAGCAAGGAAGTCTCCTTCTCTGTCGGAGAGATCTTTCTGCTTAGAGCTCCTAGACACCAGTCTAAAAAGTTAAAAACCTCGAAGGCTCTAAAAATACCTTTCAAAAGGTGGTCCAGGTCCGAAGATGACCAACATATCTTTGAGCGTCTCATGGCTAAGCGGCGGGGAGAGTCTACAAGACTTGAGAAGTCGCCCTGGGCAGAGGCAGGAACTTCCAAGCCGAGAACTTCTCCCGTGGCATACCAGACGCTCGATCTAGAAGAGAGTCTAGCAGGGGGAAACGTAAAAGCTGTCTTCCCTAAACTCTTTTTGGACTGCAGCCATTCTCCTATCACCCGCAAAGCTCTCTTGGACGAGCGTGCGAGGACGAGTCTAGTAAAGGCAGGAGTGGTTGACGGCATGCCTAACACAAACTCTGACGGAGGAGAACGCGGAGCCACAGACACAAACTGGTCCGGAAACATCTCTTTGAACAGGGCCAAAACTTTCCTAAAGTCCAAAGAGGGTTGCGTAGACTTAGGCTCGTCCAGTTCTGAATGCGGTTCATCTACGTGTGCAGCACCATCATCATCAGAAAGTCCCTCATCCGAGTATTGATGAGGAAGCGGCAACGGAGTGGGTAACGGCTGGTTAGCTGAGTCCGGTCGCACGGGTGCATGCGTGACTGAGCCGGACGCAACGTCATGGAACTGTTGCCCAGTCTGTGAGCTGGCAACAACCATAGCAGCGCGGGGACGCACAGCGTCTACTCCAGACTGTCTAGACTGATGTGGGTGAGCAGTGGCAACCACACTGGGTTGCGGAGGTTGACGCACCGCGTCAAAACAAAACAACTCTGACGGTTGTTGAACCTCACGAACGTCAACGGATACCTCCTTGCGTCGCTGAACGTCAACATGCGGCTGGCAGATCACACTGGAACGCATGGGTGGCGGAACTCTCTCAACTGGAGTGCGTGAGAAGGTTACCTCAGCGTCCCCAGGACGCACAACCGAGCGTGTGGGTGGTTGTAGGCAAGGAGCTGCACTAGCTGGTGCGGCAGCAACCTTCTCCGCACGAAAGTCCTGCATAAGCGACGTTAGTTGAGACTGCCTGGCTTGCAGTAAAGACCACTTAGGGTCTACAGGAGCAGGTGCGGCGACAGACGGTGTAACTGTCTGAAGCGGTACCGCTTTGCCTCTCTTAGGAGGTGAGCAGTCATCGGATGACTGCAGCGAGTCCGAACTGACCCAGTGGCTACAGCTGGGCCGTTGGACTTGCGCGGAAGGGACCGACTTGCGCTTTAACGGTCGTGAGACCTTGGTCCATGGTTTCTTGCGAGAAACACCTTCCGAAGACGAGGTATAAATGGGCTCTCTCGTCTTTGTTAGGCAGGGGCGATCTTGGGTAGATACGCCCGATACCACGGAGGGAACGTCTGTTCGCTGATTAAAGCCTCTCGAACCCATTTGTCGTACGACATTGCTTCTCCCCTGGACTTGGGAGCTTGCAAGAGGTCCCGGACTAGGAGGACGACAGGCACGAACAGACGAACCCTCAAGCGCAACACTATCCACAACACTATCACTCACTTTAACACTTCCCACTGCACTTTTACACTTCAGCTCCTTCACATCCGCCATGAGCTGATTACGGTCACTAGCCAGGGACTCAACTCTCTCACCCAGAGCTTGGATGGCACGCATCATATCAGCCATCGAAGGTTCCTGAGTGCCAGAAGGGGGATTAGGAGCAACCACTACAGGGGAAGGAATAGGTTGTGGGGCATGAGGAGAGGAAATGTCAATAGAACGAGAGGAACTTCTCCTAACTCTATCTCTCTCTAGCCTACGTGTATACTTTTGGAATTCGAAAAATCGAATTCCGAAAGCCCAACGCACTCCTCACATCGATCTTCCAATTGACAGGTTTTATCCCGACAATTGGAACAAACAGTGTGAGGGTCGATAGAGGCCTTCGGAAGACGCCTTGAACAGTCCCTAGCATTGCACTTCCTAAATTTTGGGACTTGTGAAGGGTCAGCCATTTTGAATTGGTCAAAGGGGAATTCAAAAACTATCAAAAAGCCATCAACAAAGAATCCGTAATCAAAAAGAGTTCAAGGAATTGCGAAGAGAAAGCCTGCACAGCGAAAGCTCAAAACTAGAATAGTGTACTTCACCAATTAGTTGTGAAAACAAATCCAGTTTAGCAACAGCGAATCAGTACGTCTTGTCGGTAGCACGACAGAGAGAAAATTGAGTTCTTTGTTTACATTGAGTACTGGGTATCTGGACGACAGATGGCGCTGTTGGGTACACCCGCAACCTGTGTAGCGATCGCTGGCGAATTTTACCGTAGAGTTTTCTGTCGAGCAACAGAGTTGCAGCTATTATAATCACCGGCTAAGTTAAATATTGAAAAATTTAAATTCATAAATGAGAAACAGTTCTATCAAATATACCACTAAATAACCAATTCTACCTTGCCATCATACAAGTCATTAAGGAGCTTATGGTTATGAATACAATATAGACTTATCTAGGAACAACAAAATATACAGTACTTATGAAACCAAGTTTATAGATTAGATTTAAAAGTCAGTTTATAATAATCTTCTAATCTTTTCAGCTCTATACATAATGTGAAAAAGTCATGCCGGCATGGCTTCGTCTAATAACCGTCTTGTTATGGTAGGGATGTGATAGCTTCTGGATCATACTTTGTGCTGTATGAATTGATGAGGGACGGGAGTCAAGGCCTCTCCACTCTGTCCATCTTGTGGGCCGGTGGAATGGCAGGTAGAGTAGCTTTGCTATCAGAAGTTAATCTGAACTATATTCTAATATTAGAGTGTTTAGTATAGAATAAGCATGAAAATATGTACTGTACGCATATATCAACATCAACTATACATACGTATCTGTATTAACGTTTGCCTTTATAGGGTTTGATGTAGAATTAGTTCTTCCCATTTAATCTGTCCCATAGACTTTCTACCAAACCTTCCAGAGAGTCTTTAAACTGCCCCTCTCTAAAATCAGTATTTTCCATGTGCCCATTATATATACTGTAAAGTATATATACAGTGCACACACACACACACACACACACACATACATATATATATATATATATATATATATATATATATATATATATATATATATATATCAAAAATTTTAAGTAATTTTTATTTTTCCTAACATACTTACCGAGAACTACTTTCTTTTGGAGTCACTTGGTGAACTCTCTTTCTCGACCAAGGTTTTTGGCGCCGTTATCCCCCACTCCGTTCTCTATATAGGCCTACCCCCGCCGCCAAAGAATGCGCCCCGAGGGCAGGATTAGGGCAGGTCACTGCTTCTCTGGGCCATTCTCCTCATTAAGTTCGTCGTATAGCCCAACTTGGCAATGGAAGGATGGCACTCAGGGACGGAAGGGAGGGCCATTACCCGAAAGTAGTTCTCGGTAAGTATGTTAGGAAAAATAAAAATTACTTAAAATTTTTGATTTGTTCCAACACGAATACCTACCTCGAACTACTTTCTTTTGGAGACTTATACTTAAGGAGGCGGGAGTGCTATTCTGACACTTGACTCGGCACGTAGGGCCTAGAGGGCTATGGAATGCGGGGGCCTATCAGAGTACGGGAGTGAGGGTAACTGCGCAACCTTACGCTATTACCTAAGATTTTACCTCTTAAAAAATTCTTCTGACGATTTCCTCCGGATGTAGTCGCGAAGAATGTGTTCATCGTTGGGTACAGCCTCTGGCCTTACCGCTACACAGCCCGGAGGGCGGCTATGACTGTCCCAATGGAGAACCCGTCCAAGGATTTCCTTGAATAACCCTTGAGGTAGTGGGCAGTAAAGGTTGACTGGTGCGACCAAGTGCCTGTCTGTAGGATCTGCTTCACCGCTATGTTTCTCTCAAAGGGCAAGGGGGTGCTCAGACCCCTGATGTCATGGGTCCGGGGAGTGCCTGGCACTGCCATTTTATCCTCTTCATAGGTTCTAGCGATGACTTGTCTCAGCCAGCAGGAAATGGTGTTCTTGGAAACTTGCTTCCTATTAACACCTGTGGAAACGAAGAGGTTTCTGATACCTGGTCGGAGTGAGAGAAGTCGAATGACAAACCATGGATCTCTCCCACTCTCTTATCGGACGCCAAGGCCAGCAAGAAGACGGCCTTGAGGATGAGATCTTTGTTCACGATATCTTTCAAGTGTTCAAAGTGGGAGCGACACATCATCTTCCGGACCTTGCCTAAGTCCCACTGGGGCACCTTTCCCGCCTGAGGGGGGTAAGACTGCTCGAAGCTTTTGACAAGCATCGCTATGTGTCTCGAGGTCCCCAGGACGATGCCTTTCAGGAGGAAGACTTAGCCTAAGGCAGCCCGAACCCCTTTTTATGGCTGGGATTGACATCTCCGCTTTGTCCTTGAGAAACACCAGAAAATCTGCCATGTCTGGGACAGAGGCCTTAAGAGGTCTAATGTGCCTCTCAGAGCACCACTTCGCGACGGAGGTCCATTTTGTCTGGAAGACCGCGGTTGACGACTTTCTTAGGAATAGAGACATTCTCTTAGCCGTGGAGGAAGAATATCCTTCTTTCTTCAGGAGCCGCTCTTAGTCTTCAGTCGTGAAGACGTAGGGAGAGTGGCCTGTCGTGGAGCTTGAGAAAGTGAGGCTGGTGCAGAAGGTCTAACCTGACGGACAGAGGCCACGGCGGTTGACTCGATAGGTCTTTTAGATCCGCGAACCACTCTCTCTCTCCAGCCACCAGGGCGCTACCAAAGTCATCTGTAGGTTTCGAGCCGTCTTTACTCTGCTGAGCACTTGTCTTATCAACGTGAAAAGGGGGAAAGGAGTACACATCCAGATTGTCCCACTTGTGCTGAAACGAGTCTTCTAAGGATGCTTTCGGGTCTGGTACAGGGGAGCAATAGACTGGGAGTTGGGCGTTGAGGTTGTTGCAAAGCGGTCAACCACCGGGGAACCCCAGCGTTGAATGATGAGCTTGGCTATTCCTGGGAGAAGGGACCATTCTGTCCCTACTATGTGGCCCATTCTGCTGAGGCCGTCGGCCAGAACGTTTTTCTTCCCGGGAATGAACCTTGCTAACATCACCCCTTGATTTTCTTCCACTCAATCTAGATTCTCTATGGTGAGATTGCACAACTCCTTCGATTACAAGTACCCTGCTTCTTTATGTATGCCACTACCGTGGCGTTGTCGCTCATCCACGCCACGGTGTTCCCCTTTAGCAGACTTGCGAAGTGTAGGCACGCCTTCTGGACTGCTTCCAACTCCAGGACATTGTGTGGAGTTGCCTCTCCCCTTCCAACCAGGTCTCTCGTGCCGTTTCGTCGAGGGGAAGGGCTCCCCATCCCTGGTTGGAGGCGTCTGTGAACAGTAGTAACTCGGGAGGGCCGGTCCCGAAGGACGTCCCCTTGAGTGCGTTCGACTGGCAATGCCACCATTCTAGGGAGGGTATCGTGTCTGGAATGACTGGGATTAGCACCTGCTGCGAACCCGTCTGTCACCAGAGGTTCCTGAGATTCCATTGGATGGATCTGAGCCTTACCCTCCCTTGGGGAACTAGGTTCTCCAGTGAGACCAGGTGACCTATCAGCCTCTGCCCGTCTTCCGCCCTCCTGGGGTGTTCTGACAGGAACGGCTGACTAATGAGCCTGAGGTTTCTTATCTTATTCTCCGAAGGGAAAAATTCTCCCCGAAAGATGTCTAATGTTATTCCCCAGTAGTTCATTCCGGTGGAAGGGGATAGATTTGACTACTTCGGGTTGATTCAGTTCCCCAGATCCTTGCAAAACTGGAGGAGACTTCTCCCTTGTCCCTCCAAGAGGACCTTTGAGGTGGGAAGAAGCCACCAGGCGTCCAGGTATCTGATAAGGCGGATGCCTCGTTCGTGAGCCCCCACTGCGACAGCCGTGGAGACTCTCGTGAACACTTGGGGCGCTGTTGACAGACCAAAGAAAAAGGGGTCCTGAATTGCAGGATCTGGGAACCCTATTTCACCCGGAGGAACTTCCGACCCGAGGTGTGGACCGGAATCTGGAAGTATGCGTCCTTGGGGTCGATGGTATCCTACAATCTTTCTCCCTCAAGGACAGCAGGACTGAATTCTGAGTGTCCATTTTGAAGTCCGTCTTCTTGACGAACCTGTTGAGATCTGACAGATCTATAACCGGTCTCCACCCCCCGGTCGCTTTTTCCACCAGGAATAGGCGACTGTAGAAACCTGGCCCTAGGAGAAGAACTTCTTCCATGGTACCCTTCTCTAGCATGGACGACACCTCCTCTTGAAGGGCGGTCCTCTTTAACGGGTCTTTGGGATCTAGCCATTCTATCCGGTTGGCCGGAAAAAGCGTGGGTGGTTCCGTTAGGAATGGAAGTCCGTAGCCCTTCTTTAGTAAGGACACTGTCCAAGGTTCCGCTCCTTGAGCCCTCTATGCTTGCCAATGACGTCTGAGTCATCCTCCAACCCGAGGGTTGGGTGGGGATAGGGGGCCTCCCACTCTTATCTTCTTCTAGAGGGGCGGCCTGATCTGTCTCCCCTAGAGGCGGAGTAACCCGACCTGAAGGAGCTAGAGGGCGCTGGAGCTCCCCTGCGGGGGGGCTGAGGCGTTGCGGACCAGGAGGAAGAGGGGGGCTTCTCTCCTCGTAGTGCTGGTAGAGGCTTGGGGTGTCGCGGCACTATCCGAGACAGACCTCTTATAGGGCGGTCTCCTAGGAGTCGTAGGTCTGGGGACGTTAGTCTCCTTCTATTTCAAGACCTTCTCCATTATGGCTTCTAGTTCCTTCCGAGGAAACAGAGACTCTCCCCACCAGGGAAAGCTGCGAATGGCTCGCGTCTCCCTGTCTGGTGCCTTCCAAGACACCTTCGCCAGAACAGTGTCTCGCTTCCAGAACACCCAGTTAGCTGTTAGTGCGAGAGACTGATATGTCAATAACCTAAGGGTTGAAGGCCTGGCTGGACAGGGTCCTTGGGGTCAAAGGAGGCTTGTACACCTCCCAAAGTGTAAGCCCACCAGTCCAGCCAAGAGGGGACGTTTACTAAGTCCCTCGACATTTTCTCCATCATGGAGGCTCCTGCTGGCGAGAACCAGACTGGGGCCGAAGAGGCTCTACTGTCTGAAACGCCTTGACTAAGGATGTCCTGCTGACCCCCCCTTAAAGGTTGGGGAACCCCGGCATTGCTGGCCACTACCTTGCCGACATACTCCTGCTCTAGGACTAGATCTCGGGTTAGAGAAAGTGCTAGGGACGTCTTAGGTTGGAAGGAGTCTGCATGATCCTCAAAAAGGCTTGCCTTCCAGGAAACTACATCCGTAGTTGCAGGTTCCGGTACTTGTGGTGTCTTCTGCAAAGGCTAACCACTCTCCTATAGACGGAGTCCTCCGTCAGGGAGCGCTCCTCTCCGTCAGCCGAGGACCCGGCTTGGGGCCGGGGAGCTGGGTTACCGGGCACGCCGACTGGACGTCTAGCTCTTTGGGGCCAGGGGCGCCGTCCTGCCGAGGTACTGGATTTCATCTGCGGGGAAGTCCGCACCAGGGGCCTGGGTTAGCGCAAGCAACGCTGGTTCAGCGGGGACTCTCATCGGCCCAAGGCTCTGGGTGCCGAGGATACGGTTCCCGTGGGCTGACCCGACAGCGGGAACCGTTCCTTCTGACCCGAAGGCCGCACCAGCCGGGCTGGTTCGGCCAGGCCGCCCGACCAGAAGCGCGTTTCCCCCGCTGGGCGGGGTTAACCGGAGGCTTCGGGGACTTACGCTTACCTGTAGAGTCCTTCCTACCGCTTGATCTCGAGGCGCCGGGTCACCGGGCACTCCCCGGGCGCTTCGGTTCTGGAATACCAGGCACTCCCTTGCGGTGGTACCGGTCTTCCCCGGCGGGGAGCTCCGCACCAGGTTCGGGGTCAGAACCGGCAACGCCGTACCGTCGAGGACTACTGTTCGTGTATTCTCTCCGGGGGACGCGGACGCGGATCCTCGTGGGCTGACCCGGCGGAGGGAACCGTTCCTTTTAAGTCCGAGGGCCGAACCAGCTGTGCTGATTCGGCCAGGCTGCCCGTAAAGAAGCCCGGTTACACCTGCGGGCGGGCTGGGGGACGCGGACGCGGATCCCCGTGGGCTGACCCGACGGAGGGAACCGTTCCTTTTAAGTCCGAGGGCCGAACCAGCTGTGCTGATTCGGCCAGGCTGCCCGTAAAGAAGCTCGGTTACACCCGTTGTCGGGGTGAACCGGAAGCTTCGCGGTCTTACGCCTGCCTGAAGAGGCCTTCTCGCATTTCTCCCTGAGAGGGTTATATCTGCGTCTGGAGGATGGCCTTCGTGGTGAGAAAAAACCCTGGGTTGCCGGTCCGGGGAACGCTGCAATACAGACCTGGGAGGCTCCTTCTCGGCGAGGCCCTCGGCTGCAGAAGAGACTGAAAAATACGCTAAGAGACTGGAGAAGAATTAGGGACATTTTTCCCCCACATGGGGTCATCAGAGGAGACGTGGCCTGCTTGCACCAGGACTCCGTCTCCCCACACACTCTCGAAAGTAGTACTTACCTCGAACTACTTCTTAAGAGTTATCTTCTTCACAATAAACCAACCTCGTCTCCTACTCTGGGTAGGAGAGGGTGGTAGGGAAGCTCTGTCAGGCGGGACGCCCGGCGCTAGTCTTCTTAGGCGAACCCTTCGTCGCCTACTTCTTCTTGGTGCTATACCTCAAACTCTTGGGGAAGAGCAATGGGCACTTCCCCGCAACTGACTTACCTCGTCCCCTACTCTGGGTAGGGGAAGATGGCTGTATAAGAATCTCTATTCGACGAGGCATCGGGAATTAAGTTGGTGAGGAGAGGCTCGTCTTCCTATGAGCCTCTTGGATGTATTCTTCCTTTTGGTGCCGAAGTGCACTCACTGCACTACGTTCCAGGACCAGTAGTCCTGACACGTGGTTGAAGGGGAACATAAGCTGCCCCTACACGGCT
>NC_090738.1:128947674-129010174 GCF_036898095.1 Palaemon carinicauda | reverse complement strand
GCCACCAAATACCTTGATAAAGCTTTTAACTACTAGAATTTTTTACTGATACATGGCTGCAGATGTTAGCAACGAGAGCACAGTAAAAAAAAAAACAGGGTATTTCTACTATGCCATATGGGCAGGACATAAGTAAAAGCTTAGAATGAAATGAGACCTTACAGAGAATCAGTCATTTGATCTGAGCAATTGAAAATGATTAAGAAGGAGGTTTTCCCAACTTTATCAAGAATGGGAAAGCTTAGATTCTGAGCAATGGGTGCTATCTGTGGTTTAAAGAGTTTTTAATCTGTCTGACCTCAAATCCTCCGTTGACCAAGAAACTGATGCCTTTGCCATGTTATTCAAATAATTCAGTGGGGGTTCATATTTTGAAAAATGTTATTTTCATTAGTAAAATAAATTTCTGAATATACTTACCCAATAATCATGTAGCTGTCAACTCCGTTGCCCGACAGAATTCTACGGAAGGGATACGCCAGCGATCGCTATACAAGAGGGGGGTGTACTCACAAGCGCCACCTGTGGCCAGGTACTGCAGTACTTCTTGTTGACACCACCTCAATTTTTCCTCGGTCCACTGGTTCTATGGGGAGGAAGGGTGGGTCAATTAAATCATGATTATCGGGTAAGTATATTCAAAAATTTATTTTACTAATGAAAATAACATTTTTCAATATTAATCTTACCCGATAATCATGTAGCTGATTCACACCCAGGGAGGTGGGTGAAAACCAGTGTACATGTATATCAAGAAGCTAAGTATCCCGTATTTCATATTATCAGTTATTCAAAATAACAATGAAATTATAAGTACCTGGTAAGGAAGTCGACTTGAGCCATTACTCTGCCTTAAATAAGTTCGTCTTCCTTACTGAGCGCAGCGTTCCTCTTAGGAGGCTGAACAACTCTAAGGTGCTGAAGTATCAAGGGCTGCAACCCATACTAAAGGACCTCATCACAACCTTTAACCTCGGCGCTTCTCAAGAAAGAATTGACCACCCGCCAAATCAACAAGGATGTGGAAGGCTTCTTAGCCGACCGTACAACCCATAAAAAGTATTCAAGAGAAAGGTTAAAAGGTTATGGGATTATGGGAATGTAGTGGCTGAGCCCTCGCCTACTACTGCATTCGTTGCTACGAATGGTCCCAGGGTGTAGCAGTACTCGTAAAGAGACTGGACATCTTTGAGATAGAATGATGCGAACACTGACTTGCTTCTCCAATAGGTTGCATCCAGAACACTCTGCAGAGAACGGTTCTGTTTGAAGGCCACTGAAGTAGCCACAGCTCCCACTTCATGTGTCCTTACCTTCAGCAAAGCAAGGTCTTCTTCCTTCAGATGAGAATGTGCTTCCCTAATCAGAAGCCTGAATAGTAAGAAACTGAGTTCTTAGACCTTGGAAAAGAAGGTTTCTTGATAGCACACCATAAGGCTTCTGATTGTCCTCGTAAAGGTTAAGACCTTTTTAGATAGTACCTAAGAGCTCTAACTGGGCAAAGTACTCTCTCCAGTTCATTCCCCACCAAGTTGGACAGGCTTGGGGTCTCGAACGACTTAGGCCAAGGACGTGAAGGAAGCTCGTTTAGCAAAAACCGAGCTGCAAGGAACATGTAGCCGTTTCAGATGTGAAAACAATGATCCTGCTGAAGGCGTGGATCTCACTTACTCTTTTAGCTGTTGTCAAGCACACGAGGAAAAGAGTTTTTAATGTGAGGTCCTAAAAAGAGGCTGATTGGAGAGGTTCAAATCTTGATGACATAAGGAACCTTAGGACCACGTCTAGATTCCAGCCTGGAGTGGACAACCGACGTTCCTTTGAGGTCTCAAAAGACCTAGGGAGGTCCTGTAGATCTTTGTTGGTGGAAAGATCCAAGCCTCTGTGGCGGAAAACCGCTGCCAACATACTTCTGTAACCCTTGAGAGTAGGAGCTGAAAGGGATCTTACTTTCCTTAGATGTAACAGGAAGTCAGCAATCTGGGTTACAGTGGTACTGGTTGAGGAAACTGCATTGGTCTTGTACCAGCTACGGAAGACTTCCCCTTGAGACTGATAGATTCTGAGAGTGGATGTTCTCCTTGCTCTGGCAATCGCTCTGGCTGCCTCCTTCGAAAAGCCCCTAGCTCTTGAGAGTCTTTCGAAAGTCTGAAGGCAGTCAGACGAAGAGCGTGGAGGTTTGGGTGTACCTTCTTTACGTGAGGTTGACGTAGAAGGTTCACTCCTAGAGGAAGAGTCCTGGGAATGTCGACCAGCCATTGCAGTACCTCTATGAACCATTCTCTCGCGGGCCAGAGCGGAGCCAACCAACGTCAGCCGTGTCCCTTTGCGAGAGGAGAACTTCTGAAGTACCCTGTTGACAATCTTGAACGGCGGGAATGCATACAGGTCGAGATGGGACCAATCCAGCAGAAAAGCATCCACGTGAACTGTTGCTGGGTCTGGAATCGGAGAACAATACAACAGGAGTCTCTAGGTTATCGAGGTAGCGAACAGATCTATGGTTGGCTGACCCCACAGGGCCCAAAGTCTGCTGCAAACATTCTTGTGAAGGGTCCACTCTGTGGGGATAACCTGACCCTTCCGGCTGAGGTGATCTGCCATGACATTCATACCGCCCTGAATGAACCTCGTTACCAGCGTGAGCTTTCGATCTTTTGACCAGATGAGGAGGTCCCTTGCGATCTAGAACAACTTCCACGAAAGAGTCCCTCCCTGCTTGAAGATGTAAGCCAGGGCTGTGGTGTTGTCAGAGTCCACCTCCACCACCTTGTTAAGCTGGAGGGACTTGAAGTTTATCAAGGCCAGAAGAACCGCCAACAACTCCTTGCAATTGATGTGAAGTGTCCTTTGCTCCTGATTCCATGTTCCCGAGCATTCCTGTCCGTCCAAAGTCGCACCCCAGCCCGTGTCTGATGCGTCCGAGAGGAGACGGCGGTCGGGTTTCTGAACAGCCAAAGGTAGACTTCCTTGAGAAGAAAGCTGTTCTTACACCACGCGAGAGAAGACCTCCTCTCTTCGGAAACAGGAACTGAGACCGTCTCTAGCGTCATGTCCTTTATCCAGTGAGCAGCTAGATGATACTGAAGGGGGGGGAGGTGGAGTCTCCCTAACACGATGAACAGGGCCAGCGATGAAAGTGTCCCTGTTAGACTCATCCACTACCTGACTGAGCATCGGTTCCTTCTCAGCATGCTCTGGATGCATTCTAGGACTTGGAAGATCCTTGGGGCCGACGGAAAAGCCCGAAAAGCTCGACTCTGAAGATCCATACCCAGGTAGACAATGGTCTGGGATGGGACGAGCTGAGACTCCTCAAAATTGACCAGGAGGCCCAGTTCCTTGGTCAGATCCATAGTCCATCTGAGAATCTCCAGACAGCGACGACTTGTGGGAGCTCTTAAAAGCCAGTCGTCTGACGGAGCCGGACACAAGATCATGGTACTGCTGCACAGTCTGTGAACTGTCAACCATGGGGAAGCGAGGAAGTACAGTGACAACCCGAAGCTGTCTAGACTGTCTGGGTCGTACAGACAACTCCTTATCGGGTTGCTGAGGTTGCCGCACTGCGTCACAACAAGTCACTTCTGCTGGTTGTTGAACGTCTTCCCAGTGACACACTGACTCCGTAAACAAAAAATCCTCTAACAAGGACTAAGCTTGGACTGCATGTCTTGCAACACAGCTCAAGGTCTATGGGAGCAGGTGTGGTAACAGACGGGGTTAGCGACTGAAGTGGAACCATTACCTTCCCTGGAAGCATGTTATGCTTAAATAAAAGTCCATAGGAGGCTACGCAGCTAAAGGCTCCTCTCCAAATGACAGAGTCCTCAAGGGAATATCAGAAGGAGGGAGAACAGCACTTTCTCATCTACAGGGACCATATCCGAGAAAAGCTAAGTTCTCTCAGTGAGGGTTTCACTGGTGCAAAAGCAGCAGACTAGAAGGCAACGTTATGAAACTGCTTGACAGTCTAGTGAGTTGGCAACAACCAAAGATGTGTGACTGAGAAGCATGCAGTAAGGTATGCAGAGCATGCTGTATGCAGAGCATGCTGTATGTAGAGCATGCTGTAAGGTAAGCAGAGCATGTTGCATGGCGTGTAACATTTCTCAGAAATTCCATGACCAGTGCTAGATTGAGTAATATCGCATTACTGTCCATTGAAAGTGCACGTGCCGAGGGAATTGATTAGACTGTTTTGTTGATGAATTTGATAGCCGGCATGATAATCGTAGAATTAAGCTGCACTAAATATACGTACTATAATCTACTTCACCTCAGGAAAGGGAAACTCGCCCTGTTGGCAACACTGCATAACTTCATGCATGCTTGCATGGGGTTTTAATATCAACATAATATTTACATTACATTCATAACTCATGATTCATTTTTGTTTTGAAGGTATTTTTGCCATATTTGCGATTTTGTTAAAAATGTTATTTTCATTAGTAAAATAAATTTTTGAATATACTTACCCGATAATCATGTAGCTGTCAACTCCGTTGCCCGACAGAATTCTACGGAAGGGATACGCCAGCGATCGCTATACAAGAGGGGGGTGTACTCACAAGCGCCACCTGTGGCCAGGTACTGCAGTACTTCTTGTTGACACCACCTCAATTTTTCCTCGGTCCACTGGTTCTATGGGGAGGAAGGGTGGGTCAATTAAATCATGATTATCGGGTAAGTATATTCAAAAATTTATTTTACTAATGAAAATAACATTTTTCAATATTAATCTTACCCGATAATCATGTAGCTGATTCACACCCAGGGAGGTGGGTGAAAACCAGTGTACATGTATATCAAGAAGCTAAGTATCCCGTATTTCATATTATCAGTTATTCAAAATAACAATGAAATTATAAGTACCTGGTAAGGAAGTCGACTTGAGCCATTACTCTGCCTTAAATAAGTTCGTCTTCCTTACTGAGCGCAGCGTTCCTCTTAGGAGGCTGAACAACTCTAAGGTGCTGAAGTATCAAGGGCTGTAACCCATCACAACCTTTAACCTCGGCGCTTCTCAAGAAAGAATTGACCACCCGCCAAATCAACAAGGATGTGGAAGGCTTCTTAGCCGACCGTACAACCCATAAAAAGTATTCAAGAGAAAGGTTAAAAGGTTATGGGATTATGGGAATGTAGTGGCTGAGCCCTCGCCTACTACTGCATTCGTTGCTACGAATGGTCCCAGGGTGTAGCAGTACTCGTAAAGAGACTGGACATCTTTGAGATAGAATGATGCGAACACTGACTTGCTTCTCCAATAGGTTGCATCCATAACACTCTGCAGAGAACGGTTCTGTTTGAAGGCCACTGAAGTAGCCACAGCTCCCACTTCATGTGTCCTTACCTTCAGCAAAGCAAGGTCTTCTTCCTTCAGATGAGAATGTGCTTCCCTAATCAGAAGCCTGAATAGTAAGAAACTGAGTTCTTAGACCTTGGAAAAGAAGGTTTCTTGATAGCACACCATAAGGCTTCTGATTGTCCTCGTAAAGGTTAAGACCTTTTTAGATAGTACCTAAGAGCTCTAACTGGGCAAAGTACTCTCTCCAGTTCATTCCCCACCAAGTTGGACAGGCTTGGGGTCTCGAACGACTTAGGCCAAGGACGTGAAGGAAGCTCGTTTAGCAAAAACCGAGCTGCAAGGAACATGTAGCCGTTTCAGATGTGAAAACAATGATCCTGCTGAAGGCGTGGATCTCACTTACTCTTTTAGCTGTTGTCAAGCACACGAGGAAAAGAGTTTTTAATGTGAGGTCCTAAAAAGAGGCTGATTGGAGAGGTTCAAATCTTGATGACATAAGGAACCTTAGGACCACGTCTAGATTCCAGCCTGGAGTGGACAACCGACGTTCCTTTGAGGTCTCAAAAGACCTAGGGAGGTCCTGTAGATCTTTGTTGGTGGAAAGATCCAAGCCTCTGTGGCGGAAAACCGCTGCCAACATACTTCTGTAACCCTTGAGAGTAGGAGCTGAAAGGGATCTTACTTTCCTTAGATGTAACAGGAAGTCAGCAATCTGGGTTACAGTGGTACTGGTTGAGGAAACTGCATTGGTCTTGTACCAGCTACGGAAGACTTCCCCTTGAGACTGATAGATTCTGAGAGTGGATGTTCTCCTTGCTCTGGCAATCGCTCTGGCTGCCTCCTTCGAAAAGCCCCTAGCTCTTGAGAGTCTTTCGAAAGTCTGAAGGCAGTCAGACGAAGAGCGTGGAGGTTTGGGTGTACCTTCTTTACGTGAGGTTGACGTAGAAGGTTCACTCCTAGAGGAAGAGTCCTGGGAATGTCGACCAGCCATTGTAGTACCTCTATGAACCATTCTCTCGCGGGCCAGAGCGGAGCCAACCAACGTCAGCCGTGTCCCTTTGCGAGAGGAGAACTTCTGAAGTACCCTGTTGACAATCTTGAACGGCGGGAATGCATACAGGTCGAGATGGGACCAATCCAGCAGAAAAGCATCCACGTGAACTGTTGCTGGGTCTGGAATCGGAGAACAATACAACAGGAGTCTCTAGGTTATCGAGGTAGCGAACAGATCTATGGTTGGCTGACCCCACAGGGCCCAAAGTCTGCTGCAAACATTCTTGTGAAGGGTCCACTCTGTGGGGATAACCTGACCCTTCCGGCTGAGGTGATCTGCCATGACATTCATACCGCCCTGAATGAACCTCGTTACCAGCGTGAGCTTTCGATCTTTTGACCAGATGAGGAGGTCCCTTGCGATCTAGAACAACTTCCACGAAAGAGTCCCTCCCTGCTTGAAGATGTAAGCCAGGGCTGTGGTGTTGTCAGAGTCCACCTCCACCACCTTGTTAAGCTGGAGGGACTTGAAGTTTATCAAGGCCAGAAGAACCGCCAACAACTCCTTGCAATTGATGTGAAGTGTCCTTTGCTCCTGATTCCATGTTCCCGAGCATTCCTGTCCGTCCAAAGTCGCACCCCAGCCCGTGTCTGATGCGTCCGAGAGGAGACGGCGGTCGGGTTTCTGAACAGCCAAAGGTAGACTTCCTTGAGAAGAAAGCTGTTCTTACACCACGCGAGAGAAGACCTCCTCTCTTCGGAAACAGGAACTGAGACCGTCTCTAGCGTCATGTCCTTTATCCAGTGAGCAGCTAGATGATACTGAAGGGGGGGGAGGTGGAGTCTCCCTAACACGATGAACAGGGCCAGCGATGAAAGTGTCCCTGTTAGACTCATCCACTACCTGACTGAGCATCGGTTCCTTCTCAGCATGCTCTGGATGCATTCTAGGGCTTGGAAGATCCTTGGGGCCGACGGAAAAGCCCGAAAAGCTCGACTCTGAAGATCCATACCCAGGTAGACAATGGTCTGGGATGGGACGAGCTGAGACTCCTCAAAATTGACCAGGAGGCCCAGTTCCTTGGTCAGATCCATAGTCCATCTGAGAATCTCCAGACAGCGACGACTTGTGGGAGCTCTTAAAAGCCAGTCGTCTGACGGAGCCGGACACAAGATCATGGTACTGCTGCACGTCTGTGAACTGTCAACCATGGGGAAGCGAGGAAGTACAGTGACAACCCGAAGCTGTCTAGACTGTCTGGGTCGTACAGACAACTCCTTATCGGGTTGCTGAGGTTGCCGCACTGCGTCACAACAAGTCACTTCTGCTGGTTGTTGAACGTCTTCCCAGTGACACACTGACTCCGTAAACAAAAAATCCTCTAACAAGGACTAAGCTTGGACTGCATGTCTTGCAACACAGCTCAAGGTCTATGGGAGCAGGTGTGGTAACAGACGGGGTTAGCGACTGAAGTGGAACCATTACCTTCCCTGGAAGCATGTTATGCTTAAATAAAAGTCCACAGGAGGCTACGCAGCTAAAGGCTCCTCTCTAAATGACAGAGTCCTCAAGGGAATATCAGAAGGAGGGAGAACAGCACTTTCTCATCTACAGGGACCATATCCGAGAAAAGCTAAGTTCTCTCAGTGAGGGTTTCACTGGTGCAAAAGCAGCAGACTAGAAGGCAACATTATGAAACTGCTTGACAGTCTAGTGAGTTGGCAACAACCAAAGATGTGTGACTGAGAAGCATGCGGTAAGGTATGCAGAGCATGCTGTATGCAGAGCATGCTGTATGCAGAGCATGCTGTATGTAGAGCATGCTGTAAGGTAAGCAGAGCGTGTTGCATGGCGTGTAACATTTCTCAGAAATTCCATGACCAGTGCTAGATTGAGTAATATCGCATTACTGTCCATTGAAAGTGCACGTGCCGAGGGAATTGATTAGACTGTTTTGTTGATGAATTTGATAGCCGGCATGATAATCGTAGAATTAAGCTGCACTAAATATACGTACTATAATCTACTTCACCTCAGGAAAGGGAAACTCGCCCTGTTGGCAACACTGCATAACTTCATGCATGCTTGCATGGGGTTTTAATATCAACATAATATTTACATTACATTCATAACTCATGATTCATTTTTGTTTTGAAGGTATTTTTGCCATATTTGCGATTTTGTTAAAAATTTATTGCAAGGAATATATATATATATTTTTTTTTTTTTTTTAAGTAATAAGAATAACCTCCATTATCATAATGTTTGTGTAGGCATACATGTATATGATTACAAATGCAAGTTATGAAAGTAATGAGGTGTTATTATTGTCATTTGTTATTTCAAAGTTGAATGGGAAGAGGCTCAAGTTGAGGAGAAAGTGGCAGATGCATGCGTTGAGGTGGCTGACTCATAGCATCAGGTTCCTGCCTTAAGAGTTGCGCTTGCCTCAAGGGTTGAGGTGGCTGCGCAGAGAGAGGCTCTTGACTCACGAGTTGAGGTTCTTGAGGTGTGAGCTGCGAGAGTTGAGGTAGCGGCTGCGCAGAACGCAGTTCCTGTCTCACGAGTTGAGGTTCCTGAGGAGCTAGCCTCAAGAGTTGAGGCTCTCGCCTTGAGGAAAGTTGAGGTAGCAGCTGCGAGAGCTGAGGTGGCTGCCTCAAGGATGGTAGAGGTTGTCGTACCTCAAGATGTTGTTGCCTCGAAGATGGTCTAACTGCAAGAAAATCTTGCCTCAAGGCATAAGACTCCTGCTCCCATTGTTGAGGTTGCCTTAAGGAAGGTTGAGGTTGCTGCACAACGCTGGTAACTGGCAACTCCGAACGCGGTAAGGTAGCTTAAGGAACCTCAACTTCGTACGCCTGGCAGACTGGACTGCGGTGAGGCGGAGCGCTCGCAGGAGGAGGTGTAACCTTCTCAGCCTGAAACTCACGCATTAAGACCGCAAGCTGCGACTGCATGGACTGCAGCAAAGTCATCTTGGGATCAACAGACGATAAGGTCTGTTGAGGCAAAGCCTTAACAGAAGATGAGGTCTGTTGAGGCATCGCCTTACCTCTCTTAGGAGGTGTGCAGTCACCTGATGACTGCGGAGAGTCAGAGCTAACCCAATGACTGCATCCGGGTTGTTGAACTCTAGAGGACTGGACTTTACGTTTAAGAGGTCTTGAGACCTGAGTCCAGCGTTTTCTCCCCGAAATTTCTTCTGCAGACGAGCAAAATAAGGGCTCAATCGTCTGCGGGTGGGAGTGACGGTCTCTGTAAGACACGCCCGCAACCACCGAGGATACTTCTGTGCGCCGATCAAGGCCTGCCGAACCCTTTTGCCCTTCGACATTGCTTCTCCCCTGGGCTTGGGAGCTTGCAAGAGGTCCCGGACTGGGAGGACGACTGGCACGCACAGAAGTACCCTCACGCACAACACTGACACACTTTGCGCTAATCACTTATCACTTTTGATTTTCTGTTTGCACTTATTTCACTGAACTCGAAACTTTAAGTGGTTTGTACCTGAAACACGCAATTCTATCCTTCCTTAAAAGTTAGTAATTGCGAAAACAGAATTACAATGTAACAGAAAAATCTAATGAAAGATAAATAATTCAGTGGCTGGAAAGAGACTAAACACTAGATCAAATAAACTACGTTTAAAATCTCTCACCGCATAAAGCTTGAGAACAAGAAAAAACTCTAGAAACGTTTACCTTCTTCCCCTAAAGAGACTAGGGAGAAGAGCAAAAACGATAACAACGTTACTCGCTTGAACGAAACGTTTATCCTCCTCTTTCTCCCTCCGTCTCTATCTCTCTCTCTCTCTCTCTCTCTTGACTTAGAACCTGAGAGAAGAGCCCAATCATATATATCGTTAAAACATATTATTGTTAAAGGAAAAAAAACTGAAATATTTCCCAAATAAAAAGTTCCTTTATTAGAATTAAAACCATTAAGCTAAGAAAGAATGAACAAAACGCTAGAAACGGTTACTCTTACTGCAACGTGACACCGTGAAAATTCTCTCTTTATCGTAACGATAGAGCGCAAGTTGAACGTTCTGAACGTCAACAACTGCAGAGACAAAACAAAACGTTAGTTCAACTTTGAAAACAGTACGAGACTATCAAAGAAATTCTTTCAAAAACATTAAAATAGCATAATATGTTAACAGGTAAAACCGAAATGACGGGCTCAATGTTAATTAACTTCGGTACCAAGAAAAGACCGCCTACTATTAGGAAAGGTCGAATATAAACAAATATAAAAATTAATTTTAATAAGTTTATAATAAAAGGAAGTTAATCGAAGAGGCCTATAAAAGGCGGAGAGATATAAAATAAATCTATAACTTTTGTTAAGCAAAATTAAGAAAGAGAGTCTATACTCTCTTAGACACCAACACTTCCGTCTAAGGGAAGGGTCGGCCATTTAAAGGTGAAAGAGAGTTCATACTCTCTTCGTCACCATAATTAATCAAATTAATTCCAAAAGCTAGCTAAGCTAATAATAAAACTTCCTGAATAGCGAAAGCTGAAATCTTAGAGCAATACTTCACCAAAAACCGTGAATAAGACTCCAAAATTATAAGCGTATCCATGAACGTCTTGCCGGAAGCACGACAGAGGAAAAATTGAGGTGGTGTCAACAAGAAGTACTGCAGTACCTGGCCACAGGTGGCGCTTGTGAGTACACTCCCCTCTTGTATAGCGATCGCTGGCGTATCCCTTCCGTAGAATTCTGTCGGGCAACGGAGTTGACAGCTACATGATTATCGGGTAAGATTAATATTGAAAATAAAGATTGCAAAGTTTTTGAAGAATACACCCTCAACAGTCCAAGGGATAGTAAGGAAAAAATTAATGGGATATTTTGATAGACTTGACAGATACATAATTTCACAGTTCTATTCTGCAAATTTACGGAATATCCATTAGTTACTGAATGGTCTCAGGACAAATCCCCTAAACTTCACCAGGATGACAGCCCTCATCTTGAAATGGATGAGATTTCTGTGAATCAGGTTTCTTTTGTACCTGAATGACTAGCTATTTTTGAATGCTTCAATAAAAAGCATTTGGGTTCAACAAGTGTGCCCATTTAAAGTGGAAGTCCCACTCAGTTTTAAAAGGGATCTTTTGATTCCACTGACTGATTGATTTAAAGTTTTCTAGCATCCTGACATCTATGGTCATTGAATTTGATTTCACTGAGGATTCTATATTTAGGAATGAAAGTAACCACAATTCCTTTTCAAGGAACTTTCCATATCATTTAAATCTGCACTGTTACAGAGAACTGATTTAGATGCAATCTGTATTCCAGTAATGAGAAACCAATTTCAACTACTGAACTGGTGAAACAATCCTGATTGGTTATCCCAGGGAGTGTCTTTAGATGTGTGGGTTCTGGGGATCTATCTTTTCAAGAATGCTTTACAAGGAGCACAATTCCAGATTATCTCCCTCTAGCAGACTTTTAGCAGTGTTCAAGGTCAGACTCAGATCTCGCTAGTAATGGGAAAGTGCCTGCCAGAGCTTCCAGACAACACGGGGTAACAAGGTCTGAATTCCTACCTGGAATAGTGGATATCAACTTGGATGAAGATGAGGGGAGTAATCCTTCTACCTCAGTTAATTTCAAGGATAATGAATGCCAAAGATTGAGAAATTAATAAATTCATCTAAATGAATGATCTCTACATCATTATACATTCATAAATTTGGAATTTGTGAAAAAACCAAAGCTGACATGATTGAGATACAGTGAACCCTCGTTTATCGCGGTAGATAGGTTCCAGACGCGGGCGCGATAGGTGAAAATCCGCGAAGTAGTGACAGCATATTTACCTATTTATTTAACATGTATATTCGGACTTTTAAAACCTTCCCTTGTACGTAGTACTGTTAACAAACCACCCTTTAATGTACAGAACACTTAATGCATGTACTACAGCACCCTAAACTAAAACAGGCACAAATATTAAAGGCGATTTTATATCATGTGTTTCCTAAACACCTAAAAAGCACGATAAAAAATGGCAACCAATGTTTTGTTTACGTTCATCTCTGATCATAATGAAGAAACAAACTCATTTAGTGTACACATATATGTACGTATGGTTAGTTTTTGCATCGATTATATTGATTATACAGTACTGTATGTTGATTTTTTTATTACCAATGTTTTAGTTTACGTATTTTTCTTAGGACTTCCAAATGAAATCTTTTTCTTTATGACGCCGCCTGAAACGACGGCGTGTACGCTCAGTAAACAACCACGCTCAGAACAAACAAGGCATTTAACGCGCATGATGATAGTGATAAATAATGATACAGTACATACAGTATTTACAGTAAAAGCATTTACAAAATATGTTACCTTACAAATATAAATTATACAGTACTTGTACGTAGCAAAGCAGGAAAACAATTTGAGAGAGAGAGAGAGAGAGAGAGAGAGAGAGAGAGAGAGAGAGAGAGAGAGAGAGAGAGAGAGAGAGAGAGAGAGAGATTGTTTTACGTACGTAAATGTAAATTTTAAACAAAAAAAATATGATAGGTTACAACATGTAGACTTTTAAAACCTTCCCTTTAACTTAATGCATACAGTACGTACATTACTAAACTATAAAACAGGTTAAAGTAAAAAATAAAGATTGTTACTGTACTCACCACGAAAGAAGTTCAAGAAAAACTTGAATGACGATGGCGATGAATTTGCTGCACAGTAGAAATGATGATGATGAAGCTGATGATGTGTTCTACTGTGCAGTCAATGATAGTATTTTACGTCTCTTCAGACGGAGGTGTCTTTTCCTGGGACACCTCTTCAACTTCTTCAATTTCTTCCGAAGGCGTACTAGCAGGAGGAACTGGCTCTTTTTTGCGAGGCTGAAAAAACATTGTGATCGGAAGTTGTTGCCGCTGCTTCTTTTTTCGATCCAAGAGCATCCTGTAGGGAGTCGTGATGTCATCAACCTTGTTGCAGAATTGCATCGAGCGAACCATATCCTCGTCCCACTCTTGCAACATTTCTTTCGCCTCCTTCATATGGTTGCAGAACTTGGCGAGCCGTTCTAATGTTAAGCCCGTTTCTTCGACATTTTCTTGGGTCTCTTCCTGGGTACCCTCACTCTCTTCCTCACTTGCCGATTTCGTCAGGTCTTCGAGGTCTGCGTCAGTTAGGGGCTGGGAATGGCAGTCCAACAACTCGTCGAAGTCTTCAGTCGTCATGTCGCCAAACCCGTCACCCCCAATTATGGCAGCCAACTGCACAGATTTCCGTATTGCAGAGTGTTAGATTTCCGACGGAGTAAATCCCTTGTCGTCGTAAACAATATCGGGCCACAGCTTCTTCCAGCTCGCATTTACGGTTGCAGGTTTCATCTCTTGAAGTGCCTTTTGAATATTCTGCAGGCACGTGGCTATGGTGTACTGCCGCCAGTACGCCTTCAAGTTGAAGTCTTCATCCTCGTCATCTTGGGCAGCATCCACACACGCAACGAGGTCCGCCAAGGTATTCTTCGTGTAGAGGGCCTTGAACGCCCTGATAACCCCCTGGTCCATTGGTTGAATTAATGACGTGGTGTTGGGTGGCAGGAACTCAACCTGAACGCCCTCACGCGACAGGTCAGTTGCGTGTCCACCAGCGTTATCCATAAGGAGAAGGATCTTGAATGGCAAGCCCTTCTCTAAGAGATATTCATGGACTTGCGGGATGAAACACTGGTGGAACCAGTTGGAGGTCAGCATCTTCGTAATCCATGCTTTTTGATTATGCATCCAGTACACGGGAAGGAGATTCTTATTTTTGTTTTTCAAAGCGCGAGGATTTTTCGACTTATAAATAAGCCCCGGCTTTAACAAAAATCCAGCAGCATTGCCACACATCACGAGGGTAACGCGATCCTTGAATGCCTTAAAGCCAGAGGCTTTGGCTTCCTCTTTGAACAGGAAAGTTCGCGACGGCATTCTCTTCCAAAACAAGCCGGTTTCATCCATATTAAAGACTTGTTCCGGCTTGTATCCACCTTCAGCGATAATGTTCTTGAAAGTCTGGTTCACGTAAGTTTCAGCAGCGGCAGTGTCAGCGGAAGCAGACTCCCCATGCAGGGAAACGCTTTTCAGGGCGAAGCGTTTCTGAAACTTCGCGAACCATCCTTTGCTTGCGGAAAAACGTTTCTGAGGCTGGGAATCAGTGGATGTCCCTGGTTGAGGATCATCTGCATCATCATCATCTTCAGCATGGTTGCCGTCGTCCTCTTTAGGTTCCTTTGCAGCAAAATTCTCATACAAGCTCAAAGCCTTTGTTTGGATGGTGTTCGTATCCAACGCTATGTTCTTCTTCCGGCAGTCGGCAATCCACACAGCTAAAGCACCTTCCATGCGTACGATCGTTTTATTACGCGTTGTAACGACTCGCTTCGCTGATCTGCTAAAGGTGATTGCAGCAGTCTTTCTAATGTTCGCCTCGTCCTTCTTGATGTAGCGAACGGTGGATTCGTTGATGCCAAAATGGCGGCCGGCGGCCGCGCAACTTCTACCATCTTTTAACATGTCGAGAAGCGTAACCTTCTCAGCTATCGTCATCATTCTTCGGTGGCGTTTAGGCTCACTACCAGCCTTACTAGAAGCAGAACGCTTGGGAGCCATTGTAACAGAAAGTTCAACAAAAAGTTCAACTTAAAACAGTCGCACACAGCACAGATTAAACTTCACAAAGTTAAGAACGTCTACTCAGCAATACGCGGAAAGAGAAAGTGAACGATGCAGCCCCGCGAGAACTTTGATGCTGCGGGTAGAAGATGCGGGCAAAACACCAATCACAGGCTAGATAACAAAACTTGAGTTTTGATTCGTCATCTATCAGCGCTTGAACCAATCACAACCCGTCTTAGTACTATGGCGCGTTGGTTACTCATAGAAGATGCCCCCGCGCATACTGAACGTACGTAGATTAAGTACAATACAGTACCGTAATAATAATAAATAATGATAATAATACTGTACAGTAATAATAATAATAATAATGATTAATAATAATAACAATAATAATTTTATTAACAACAACAACAATAATAATAAAAATTTACGTACGTACGCTATTTTACGCCTCTCTCTCTCTCTCTCTCTCTCTCTCGTACGCTTACAGTACTTATTCGAAATGTGATTTTTGCAACAAAGAATATTATTGGATGCAGTACTGTACTACGTACGTATACATACAAAAGATTCATGGAAAAGAAGCACATCCATTACAGTACACACCATTCTAATATGGTATGACTGCATCTGATTTGCGTTTCATGTTCGATTTAATTTTAATACGTACTGAATTATCGTATGATCACATTCTCTTTTCGTGTTTTATTTCTTTCTGTGCTGAATTATATATCATATGTAATGCAATGAACAATCAGTAAGAGCAGATATTACTAATTACAGTATTAATGGAATTACAGGTAACAAAATATCGTATTTGGTTATCTTCAGATTTCGCGGTATTTTCGAATTTTCCGGAAAATCCGCGATATGTATATATATATGGGTTATGGGAAAACCCCGCGAAGTGGTGAATCCGCGATTGTCGAACCGCGAAGTAGCGAGGGTTCACTGTAATGTTCAACAATAGATATTTTGCTCACTTCTTCCAGATCCTTTAGCAAGAAAATTGTATCATTGTTACATGACTGGTCTCAATGGATTGCTGTGTTTCATCCTTTCCTCATGGTTTGAGCTATGATAAACAAATACAGTGTGTCTGTGAACAGAAGGATGATTAGTGGCTCTCACAAGCAAAGAGTGGTTAACAGATGGGTAACCTCTGTTGTTGGAACAGTTTCAGAGAACATACTTAGTTTCCAAGAGACAGTCAACTAATTTATCTTTATTAAAGGCAACGGAAAGTTTATTTTCATTGACGTAAATCAACAAATGCTTCATTGACTACAGTTTGTTTAGATAATGTTAAATTTTTACATTTTTTTTCATGAATGAATAGATCCATGCTGAATACAGTACCATACTCAAACATCTTGGTTTTGAGTTACTCACTTCAGGTATTACAGTACTGTATTGCAGATGTATTTGGATCTTTCATATTAAAAATACTCTTGCAACGATTTTTTAATTATAGCTGTAGCATTACAATATCATAAGAGTTATCGTTTTGAACATTTGAAATGTATCTCTTGTTAAAGATCTCACAGTTAAGACTATTTCTGTTAGCTAGCGTCCGCTAAACTCATTAGTGGACCACAAAAGCCTCCTGGCTAGTACAGTGGTAACGTGTTTGCCTCGCATTCCCGTGGCAAGAGATCGATCCCCGCCCAGGGCCGTGAGTTTAAACTGTTTACTGGGGAGGCTACTGCTGTGGTAGGGCACCACAATGGGGGGTTGGGCTTGCCCGGCTGACGTTCTGGTGAGCATCTATTCTGATGGAACTGGAACTGAAACCAGACACCTTTAACCTTTAAAAGCTTTTACACATAATATACGTTTTGGAGAAAATAGGATGAATTTCATCTCTTTTACCTACATTATGAGATAAGAATGATTTTAAGGCAAAGGTTTTGCCTTACATTTTTTCATATTCCCTCACTGGAAAAGAACACATTTCTTTGTCCTGTTAAGAGAAGCGAGGTGTTATAGGGTCAAGAACTAACATACTGTACTAGAGGCCTAAGCCTATTGAAAATAAATAAAACAGGAAATTTTTAGTGTTAGGGTATACAGTTCTGTACGTCTATATAAAACCAGTATTCGAGAGAGAAAAGCTATATGAACATTATGCAAGAATAAGAATAATAATCTTCGCAAAATTCAATTACCCTGTTCATTAAATGCACCATGTACTGTATTGTATAAGCACTTCAAAATATACTGTAAGAATATTTAAGTTAATATATTTATGAAGACTTTGAGGTATTGAAAATGAGGGAATAAATAATCACAGTTCCTCTGTGCTTTACTCCCTCTTTAAAACCATCGATTAACTAATAGTTTTATGTTCGTATGATACAGTCACGGTATGACAACGAAACAAATCTCTAACAGATTTAGTAGATTTGAGAACAAAGCCCACAGAAGGATATTGGGAGTTAAATGGCAGGACAGTATTAGAAATGAAACTATAAGAGAGATTACTTGAGTGCCTTATGTGGATGATATCATGATAAGGGATAGAAAGAGATGGTTTAGGCATGCTCTTTGCACTCCCCAAGAGAGATTACTCCCTGAACGTTCAGCTGGGCTCCACAAGGCACTAGAAGAGTTGGAAGACCCAGGCCTACATGGCTAAGGACTATGAAGCGTGAAGCAGATGATGAGTGGAGAAGTATTGAATTAAAAGCTCAAGATAGGGACGGCTAGCGAAATCTAACCAAGGCCCTTTGCGTCAATAGGCGCAAGGGGAGATGATGATGATGATACAGATTATACTTTTCTTAACTGTAAAGGTATAGTATGGACTGTTATAAAAAATACAGTACTGTAGAAGGGCATTAATTATATATTATAATTTTATCATTCTAAAAGGGCATAGCTAGTCTTGCATTCACTTCATGTATTTTGCAAATAACAGAATCATGTACATGATACTGTATTGTAAATCTAATAATATTCTATTACATAATCCTTCAACACTGGCCTGCGCCAATCTATAATAACATGACCTTCAAGAATATAATATATTGTATTATCCATCTGATTACTGTATCATGCACTTGATTCTGGAATACAATAAAAAATTATATCACTCGCTCTCGTAGGTCCTGAATTACACTGTTTTCTAAATACCTTTATGTTATAAACCTAAGTACTACCATTTAATATTTAAAATCTGTTCATAATCACAGCCAATTCTTTATCAGGGGTGGTATCGTGGGCTTCAATTCTTCCCATAGATGTTATCAAGTCCAGAATCCAGGGTGACGATCCAAATAATCCCAAATACAAGGCAAGTCTTTAATTCAAATTAAAATCACAAATTTTTAAGTAATTTGTATTTTTCCTAACATACTTACCTAGAACTACCTTCTTAGGCTATGGGTTCTTAGAAAGAGGGATACTGTTCTTAGCAAGTTGGTGCGGAAGTTACCAGACAGAGAAGCGAGGAGACTGAGGAATTCCTCCGTGTGGGGAAACGACATTTTCCCCATCAAGTTGGTGGAGGATACGATGGAGAAAGTGAGGAAGGTGAGGTCCGCGTCTCTCACCCTCCTCACTTTCTCCATCGTATCCTCCACTAACTTGATGGGGAAAATGTCGTTTCCCCACACGGAGGAATTCCTCAGTCTCCTCGCTTCTCTGTCTGGTAACTTCCGCACCAACTTGCTAAGAACAGTATCCCTCTTTCTAAGAACCCATAGCCTAAGAAGGTAATTCTAGGTAAGTAACCGTGTTGGAACAAATGGCAGTTTCTTGAGCTATACGCCGCACTTTAGTTTTGCTAACAACTCACCGCAAAACTTTGGCTTTACAGAATGCAATCGACTGTTTCGTCAAGAGCTACAGAGAGGAGGGGATACGAGTGTTTGGAAAAGGCTTCACAATGATGTGCGCGAGAGCATTTCCAACGAATGCTGCCATATTTCTTGGTTACGAGACTTCGCTTAGCCTCCTCAGAAGATTTTCAGGTCCTACTGTAAAAGACGCAACATAAAAAACTAAACAAAGTTACGTTTATTATCCTTAATTATATCAAGTGTAGTCACTTTTTATACTGTACTGTAATCCTTAGTGTAGTACTGGTAATGGTACCTTGTGACATGGATTATATGACTGCTTGCTGTAATTTAAAATTACAGAATTAAAGTCATTCAGTATACCTATCTATCTACCATGGCACTTTCCCCAATTTTAAGATAGCCAACATAAAAAAAAGAAACTAAAGGGGATTTTTTCCTCATCGTTCAGTCTTGTCTGAGGAAAGACTCGGCCAAGTTTGGTCGATACTGCTAAGATGCCACAACCCACCCTTCCAATTATTCCACCACAAAGGAAGCTTCATATACTCACTCCCCTACTGCCGTTACCTCAGCGGTCACCAAGGTAACGTGAAATAAATCCGATTTTAGCAACAGTAGCAGCCAAATAATACGAAAAGCACCACAGATGCTTCTAGTCAAATTGTGATTGAGAACAGGAATAACAACCACATCTGATAAAAAAAAACACTTGTAAAAGGCTACTAAATATTACAAGAACCTTAGTTGTCCGCTGTATGCAGTGATTCGTCAAAATGAGTACTATTTCAAATTAGCCAAACAGCCATAAACCTGTTGAGTAGAAAACAGACCCAAAAAAAGGAATTGCCTCACATGGAGAGGAAAGGAGGCTAAAGTAGAGATGTAAAGACGACAATCATATTTAAAGAAAGAAGCATTTAAAAACTTCCTCAAAGACAGTGTAAATTATATAAGGTCTTATAGGAAATATGGTGGGGCACCTCTATGGTTCACAGTACTGGCTAAGAGGTCACCATTTGTAGTAAGAACATTATTCAGCATGTAAAACAACTCGGAAACCTCAAAGAGCAGTACTATAGTACTATAAATTCAACTAAAGTTAAATAAAAGGGGAATTAGTAAATGCTTGTAGCTTAATCCATTAATATGAGGTACAATATATTTATCATAACAAATAATTATTAAATATTAAGGGATTCAACACTATGGCAATTGATACCAAAAAAGGATGCTCATTTTATCACAGGAGTAGCACGAGTTATCTAGAAAGAGGCTTGGCAATAAATGGACAACAACTGTTCGTTATTGAAGTGATGTTTGTGGATGACAGCTAAAACAATCTCCAATAAAGTTGCTTGTAATTACCAGTTAACTTTGCCTGGATAATAAAGGTTCAAGAATATCCTAACAGGCAAGATATCTGAAGCAAATGGCCCTGATGCCACTAGCTCCAAGAATTTATCGTCAATAGGTCCATTTGACCAGACCACAGAGTACAAAGGCTACCTTATTATGACCTGACCTTAAAATCATTTCACTGACCAATTACAAGATCTCTAATCAGAAAATTGAGCAAACATCCTCACTGGTTCTCAATATTTAATTCTTCACAATAAATTTTAAACTAAAAAATAGGTGACGAACATAAGATTCATCAATTGGAAACTATCAGATTGGCTGCAGAAAGATCAACAAACCTTTATAATAAGGCACAAGGAAGAGAATATACCATACCTCTAAGGATAGTGAAAAGGAATTTAATGGAGTACCGAGACAGATAAATGAACGTGAACTACAAAGGTTGAGAGTACCAGACGGACATGTCAAGTTTATCATATTACTCTACAACAATACTAAATATAGACAGAAGGTAGAAGGGATTCATCTTCAAAACATCCAGATTGATTGCTTGATTTGAGGTTTTCTGGCATCCTGACATCTACCAAAACATCCAGATCTACTAGCAATAAGAGCATCATGGCTTATAGATGATGTCCCTTTTCTAATGGTGGTTCATGAATGAGAGGCAAGATAAAATAATGTCCTAGAGACTGATCATATACACATATAAAAAGGATCCATGCCCTTCCTCCAAGGTAGGACCAGGGAAGGCCACGCAATGGCTCCTGATGACTCACAGGTAGACCTATAAGTTCCACCAAATACCCCTTCCTTGCCCACAAGGATAGCGAGGTTGAAGACACTAAAAGAAACTATCAAGCACGAATGGATCTCGAACCCCTATCGAACAGCTTGCCAGGTAGGGATAATTCAAATAGGTTACAGTAAACATTGTCTAGGCTAGTTGTTGCGAACAAGTTTGTATAAACCATGATGAGATTAGATAACCATTGCTATATATAAAGCTTGCAGTAATTGCAAATCACCGAATATACAGCATATGTATAAATAATACAGGTTTTGCACCTATGCTCATCCGTCCAACATACGTGTCAACCAATACGAGTACTAAAATAATAAAATTTTACATTTACACAGCATTCAAATACTGAAAAGATGAAAAAACCACATGGACACCCAAGAAGCTTGTTTCCTGAATTTTCAAGCAATGCACGGCATAGTTTATTAAAAAAATATCCTCAAAATGTTGTGCCAGTGTTATTGAAGTACAACAAAATTTGGGGGATGGGGTCATTTATATATTTAAAGAATTCTTTCTTGAATTATAAGGCCATAAGGTAACACATCTGAGCACCCACTGGAGATTAACAGGCACTGTCCAAATATGCTCAACAGAGTACAGTACAGTACTCTACTGAAAGTCAAACCTGGCATTAAAATACTTATCACAACCACATTATTATCATTACAGTATTATTAATAAAGAAAGGAGTTTTACCAGCCCAATGAGTCAAGCTTGATTCTCACAGGGCTGGCCCGAAATAAAATCAAGATATAAAGAATTATAGGTTTGTCAAATTTTAATTGATAAGGAAAAAAAATAATCGCAACCACAAGTTATTCAAATTCTCAGGGCGAGGAAATATAACGGCCAACGTTTACGATCAATAGGAGAAGGCTGTCGGTACTCCTTAGAGGTACACAAGCACATTTTTCAATGACATGCCGATTCACCATTTCTTAACGTCCAAATAGTTTTATACCCATTTCCTAATATATTGGTTTATAAAAAGAAGACTTGTTTGTGTAACTTTGCTTTATTTTTACAAATGGAACACAACCAATGCAAACTACAGCATAGTTTGCCATTACAGTACTCCTACTTGATACACAATTATTCAATGAACTCGTATGAAAGTCCAGTAAGCTCAACTTGTATACTTACGCAAGCTTTTGAGGAGCATGTTAGTTTTCTTATCTTGTACTGAGTATATATTTGGATATAGATATTGATTTTATATATAAAGGATATATACAGAAGTATATACAGTAGAAGTCCGTTAATCCGGGGAAAAAAAGGATCAAAGGGGAGATAAACGATATATGTTGTACCCGCTATTGGTCATCAAAAAATATTCGTAAAACAAAGAACAAAAGTCAAATATATTTCTATGACTATATTTACTGTCATGATCTTTCAGAATATTTTAATGAGCATATAAACATGATTATTTGAATAAAAACATTGAAAGAATACAATATATTGAATGAGTGGATATGTTTATGTGGCCTAGGCTAGAGTACTGGTTACAATGTCTTTAATTCAGGGTAATGAATCACCGCTTGCATATAGCCGAGTATAATAGCAATCATATGTGAAACTAAGCCATTGTCGTGTAACCAAATTACAATAAAGATTACAAAAACATAAATGTTACATTAATGCTCGTTTTTTTTGTTTCTTTCCATTATGTAGTGCAATAACTTTTATAAAATGTGAGAGAGAGAGAGAGAGAGAGAGAGAGAGAGAGAGAGAGAGAGAGAGAGAGAGAGAGAGAGAGAGAGAGAGAGAGAGAGAGAGAGAGAGAAATATGTGGCTAGGCTACTGGGAGACAAGGTAGAGGGCACACTTGCAATGTAAAACTGGTAAAATCTACATTTAACAAGTTTGCAGTTTAATTTTCAAGGCACTACTATAACTTACTATATACCTGTACACATTTTACTAGATTTTCCCTATAGTATAACCAATTTTTATTACCCCATACTCATGTTCCAAAAACTTTATATTGTTACTTGCTATCAATATATAGTACAGTACTTGCTTATATTTTCAGTTTCTCGCATAACCAATTTTAATTTCATAAATCTTCAACGAAGCTATTGCAGAATTTATGAAAAAAGATATAGGAGCCAGAAAGCACAAGAGATTAGCACAAATGTGATAATGCAAAGAATAAGGGATTTTTCCCAGCTTGAGTAATGGTAGGCTATTTAGTGCCTTTTATCTTTTTTATTGATCGTCCCTTTGGTGGTAGCAATAAACATTTATTGGGTTGTGGTGAATGTCTTCTCTATAATTAAACAGTACTGTACAGTAAATTAAAAATATAACATGAAAAAATATGACAACTGCCATATACTGTATACCTTTGACCAATTGTGTCCATATTTTTTATTTCTTACTGGATTTAGTTTACTAGTTTCCTTAACTATTTACATCACAATATGTAATTTTACTTACATTATTGTAAATAAGAAACATTAAAATATGTACCAAATACCTGCAAATTAGAACAAATAGGGGCAAATTGTACTAAAATATAGAGGCTAATAGGCTTTTTAAAAACTTACAGCTTAGAATTAAAACCTTTCAGACAAACTCTATGCCACGAAATCAAAATTGCATGACAGGAATATGGCTGAATAAACATATCGATAATTTGTAACAAAGGAAAGTTACCAAACTTGAGAAAATGCAAGAACACTAGCTAAAATTATGTGGATTAGTTCATTCTATATTTATGGTCATTCAATAATAACCTTCTGGGTATAGCAGTACTGGATAGCCCTCGACCAAGAACATGAAATGGTTTGCTGTGTATATTTTCAGATATAATACAAAATATTGCATTGTTTCCTCTGTCATGGGGAAACTTTCATGTATAAAGTAAAAAAACTGCTGTAGGATATACTGCATATCAATAACAAATGTCAAGTAGTTTTCACTCTACATCTGCATTTTCAGTCGTTTATGTAGGACTAATTAAATTCTGTTCACATACTGTATTTAAAAAATTATCATTCACTATTATCTTGTTCTTGTTACTGTTGCTGATCACAAAACTTTTTTTTTTCAAAACATTATTTTGAATATCTAAATGGGTAGCATAGCCCAGCCTAAATGTAGAATACCTTTAGTATCTAGACTCAAACTTTATTGATAGTACATGATGAAATTATGATTACCGTACTTTGAATAAAATAATGTTAATATATTGTTGAATGCCAGTTGTTTATAGATCATCCGTGACTCAAACTTTATTGATAGTACAAGATGAAATTATGATCACCGTACTTTGAATAAAATAAAGTTGATATATTGTTGAGTGCCAGTTGTTTATAGATCATTCGTGTTTGTCCATTTCACTTCCTAGTGTTATAAATACATCTTAACTTCCTTTATAGCATACCTATTAATAAAAAGCCCCATAGTGTATGATTTATTTTGTTTTGATAGATATCAAGGGGCAAGAAGATAAACACCGTGCAACAGTAAGTTTAGATAAGATAAAGAAATACTGTACTGTACATTTTCATCTATACCCTTATCATTAAGGTGGTCAGTGTATAAATAAAAACAATACCTAGCACTAATTTTATTACTATAAAGAAATATGACACTACTATACTTAACAGTGAAAATTTCATGCTTCCTAAAAGGCTTTTACTCGTTTCCATATGGCAAACAGCAGAAAAGTGCCCGACCGGCGGATCTAAAGAGGAATGGGATTTACGGAAGTCATACCAGTTGGTTGGACAAACTAATAGATGCCGGAATAATGGACTTGTACTGTATGAATGACTAGACAGAAGTCAATATTCAATAACTTGGATCCATCAATAATAACAAACCTTAATTAAGATACATTTCAAATGATATAGTTTAAAAGCTTCAAGAAATTTATAGCAATGAAATAATTAACAAGACTAAAAATCAAACCATTAATATTTACATCTGGAGAACTAAAAAAAAAAAAGATACAGGCTACTCCAAATTTGCTTATCAAAAGCTCTGTCAATATCAAAACCATCATTCCTTTTTCACACAAAGAAATATAAAAACATAATTGTATATGAATGAGGTGGATTACCATATAGTTTTATGTTTCCCATGTGGTAAAATCCTAAATGAAAAAAGAAAAAAAAATCAATGAGTCAACTATGAAATTGTGTTATTTCAATCCTTTCAATTCCACCTGCCATAGAAAAAACATTTCACTCAAATACTACAAATTTACAACCATCTTATTGGATAGCCAAATAATAAACTTCTTTAAGTCCTGAAATTTATATCATAGCCTTCTATACTTTATACAGATTCTTCAGGATTCTAGATAACCTTTCATAAAAAAAAATAAGGAAATAAACTAAGTACTCACGATAAAGTTTAGTACTCAAATATACAAAATTTAGATGCACAATGTTAGTTTTAACCATGCAGACAGCATCAACATTAATTAGAATATAGTCTCTCTCAACCTCTGTGACAAGGATCTTACCTTTCTCCAGAAAAACATTAATAGACTTCAGCTCCCAGAGCCCACCACAGAAATCTACTTAAGGCAGAAGTGGGAGGGAACTAGAAAAACTTCTTGAACTAAACCACC
The DNA here is from genome assembly GCF_036898095.1 of Palaemon carinicauda. Classification (NCBI taxonomy): domain Eukaryota; kingdom Metazoa; phylum Arthropoda; class Malacostraca; order Decapoda; family Palaemonidae; genus Palaemon; species Palaemon carinicauda. The sequence continues at coordinate 128,984,660 of NC_090738.1, read as the reverse complement.
TACACCGAAATAAACAAATCTTTTACTGGCCTTTCCGTTTTACTACACAAAGTATCTGTGCAATATCACACACAAAATCTTGATTAGATTTCCATGAAATCAAACAATGGTAAGATTTCGATTTCATCATGTTTGGCCATATTAAAATGCAAGCAAGCAGTGGCCAAAGATGTAGAGTAGGTAAATATTAAGGGAAACATCCCTTATCTTATATCACTGCAATGCCAAGAGTCATATGAAATTTAAAAGCAACTGTGCTCCAAAAACATTACAGAATCTTTCAATATGTGGAAAATCTAAACAATATTAAGATATAACAAAAATGTACTTAACAAATCAATAAGATGAAACCCATGATCAATAGCTATTATTACTTCAACCAAAATGAAATATGAAGTCTACAAGAGCATAAGTATTAAATATAAAAGCCCTCAAGTCAAATAATTTCCATACATATTTCAACCTTGCTGTCAATATAATTAAACAAAAAAAGGTACTTCAAAAGAAAATTAAACGTATACATTATAATTTTTTTTAGCAAAAATATAATCCAAAAACTCATTCTTAAGAATTATACCATACCCAAAACACTTCCTTTATTTAGTCTGGAATGCACAACACAAAGTCAACGCCATCAACACGTACTGTAATGAATAAAAGTATTCAAAGCTATCCCACAGTTTACGACATAATATAAAAACGGTATGCATTACCTCAAGTACCTCTTACCTCCATAACAATAAAAAATGCCTTCCTGACTCCTATTCTATCCATTCAATACAACCAAGAAAAAAAAAAAAAAAAAAAAAAGTCTTCAATCTCTTGTTTGATATTTAAATGGAGATCAACTCTATCCAACGATCTACTCAGTCATGCAATAAACATAGGATGATGCTCGCTATTTTTCCCTATTGGGGCCCCTGGGCTTATAGCATCTTGCTTTTCCAACTAGGGTTGTAGCTTGGATAGTAATAATAATAATATAACTTAAACCATTTCAAAAAAAAAAAAAAAGAAGCCTACATAACAAAGAACTGGCAACAGTATAAATATAATACATAAAAGAAAGGTGGATGTCAAGTGTCCAATGTTTACAAAAGAACATCGTCCAGCTCCTCATTCACATCACTTTCCAACAGAAAGACTCTTCTCAAGACCAGTGCTACAAACAGAATAATGGCAGAAGAGAGAATGGTGTTATAGAGATATCCAGAACTTGAGGTATGACCCAAGTTTGAAACCGTGGTTCTGGAGTTGGGGTTGGCAGTATTGCGAGGCGCTACTCCCTCCATGAGTATCTCCTGCACAGGATCAGCTGGCTGCTGCTGCTGCTGTTCTGGAGCTGGTACGCCACTTCCCGGCAATGTAGCCTGACTAGTCGCTTGGGGCAGCGAAGCGTCTTGGTCTCCGCCGGATGTGCCGTGGGAGAGATTTTCAATGGTGGCCTCACTTGAAGCTCCGGAAGTATCCGTGTTCTTGCGTTCTTTGTCTTCTACCTGTGATACATTGAACGGTTAAATCCTCTGCCAAAAGAATCTGGACACCTTAATCTATAGCTGCCTAAACTTCAGGGTGGACACTACTATGACACATAATGAAATCATTTGGTTGGAAAATTTAATAGTTGACCATAGTATGTACTGAACACTTTTGCATTTCATTCTGTTTGGAAATTTAATAGTTTACCATAGAATATACTGTAAACTTTTGAATTTCATTTAGTGAAAGATTGGATAAAACTGCCTTCATAAATTCATACTATGTTCCCTTTTTTAATATACTGTACATTAAGGGTGGGAGGAACTTAGAGAGTAGAGGTCACCCCCCCCCCCTCTTTTTTTTTCTCTTTTTTTTCATTTGTTGATGTCGGCTACCCTCCAAAATTGGGGGAAATGCCTTGGTATATGTATGTATGTATGTACATTAAGGGTAAGCACTGATCACCAAACACTTAAATAATTCAAAATTACTATTAAGAGCTCTGAACATTTTAGTCTTCAAACTTAAAATATTTCAGATAATATAATTCTGTGAAGAACAAACTTATTTATAAAGCACAACAAAAATCCCTTTTGTACACAATATACAGTATACTTTATTGTAATTCCCAAAATACCATCTTTAAAACAAAATAAAGACACCTAGAATATTTGCTAAACTTTGACTATTACAAGCAATTTCAAGCTAAATATGAGTACACAATAACTGCCAACAAAACCACAATTTTTAACCCTTTTACCCGCAATGGACGTACTGGTACTCTTCACAAAACTTATCCCTTTACCCCCATGGGGGTACATCCTTGCAAAAAACGGCTAATTACATTTTTTTTTGCATATTTTTGATAACTTTTTGAGAAACTTCAGGCATTTTCCAAAAGAATGAGACCAATCTGACCTCTCTATGACAAAAATTAAGGCTGTTAGAGGAATTTAAAAAAATATATTACAAAATGTGCTTGAAAAAGAAAATGCCTGGGGGTTAAGGGTTGGAAAGTTCCAAATAGCTTGGGAGTAAAAGGGTTAACAAAGTTTTGAAGCAAACTACAGTATTATCATTCCAAACATCTTCCATATTTTTCTATTTCTTGAAACTCTAAATCTCTACCATGTCCTATTTCCTTATCTCTATTTAAACATTTGAATGAATTCAATAGAAAAGCGTTATGTACTGTAAGGGAGTTATAGTATGACAATCTGATACATATAAATTTCATTCCAAGATGATAAATTTCAAATCAACCAAATTGTACACAAACATTTATACAGTAATCAATTTTAAATTTAGAATATCTTATATGACATTTTAAAACAAAATAAAAATTTGATAAGCTATCTAAATAAAGGTTATTTCTATCTCCTGCAACCAATTACTACATCCATTATGCTTTAATATTTACCATTGATTGTATATTTACTGCAATATTCAACATGTTACCTCAAACTTAGGCACATACAAAATAAGCATTATAATATAAAGTAACAACAACATCTCATACATTACTACAGGTTACCTGACAATATATTTTTCAAGATTACTGAAGGGATAAATTTGGCTCCAAACCTACTAGGTCTGATTTATGATCTCCCATGCAATTATATTGCATATTTCTCCAAGAGCACATGAGAAGGCAGTTATAGTCTGAGAGACCAAACTAATGAACGGTTCTTAAAGATTTTCCTCATCTATCCTTCTTGTAGATGGAATAAAAGAAAAAAAATTATAAAAAGCTAAACTGTATTTTTGCAAAATCCTTAGAAATGAGGAAGGGTGTCTACATTAACCCTTTTACCCCCAAAGGACGTACTGGTACGTTTCACAAAACCCATCCCTTTACTGTACCCCCATAACGTACCGGTACGTCCTTGCAAAAAAATGCTATGAAAATTTTTTTTTTCATATTTTTTATATTTTTTTTGAAAAAATTCAAGCATTTTCCAAGAGAATGAGACCAACCTGACCTCTCTATGACAAAAATTAAGGCTGTTAGAGCAATTCAAAAAAAAATATACTGCAAAATGTGCAGGGAAAAAAAAAACCCCTTGGGGGTTAAGGGTTGGAAATTTCCAAAGAGCCTGGGGGTAAAAGGGTTAAAAGGTCAAGGTCCAGCCCCCGTGTCTCTCGACATAAGAACTGAGAGGAAACCCGTCAATTTCAAGAAGAACTGACACAAATAAGTCATATAATTTCCTAAGTCCTTTTAAGGTCAAGATATTACATTTGTGAACGTGATATCTAAAGAGTTATTTCGTACTTAACCCTTAACACAGTACATTTTCTTCATGGTCTTCCCTGGACAATCTACTGACCCACCAACTTCATGGTTATATTACAACTTGTTACATACTGTATTCAGAGCTAAAAACAAATAAATAAGATAATGACAACTAAAAAATAAATAAAAAAAATTCTAAATAAAATTTATTCATAATAAGTAATGCAAAAGTTTTAATCTGTAGTTTAGAAAAGGTTGCAATTCAAAATATGTAAAACTACACAGATAATACTGGTGTATTTTAGCACTTATCCTAGTTATACATTCCACAAGATAATTTTCTTAGGCTCCTGTTAAATAATAGACTGAGGGAAGCCAATTTGTCATACACTCATCCCTCATAAAAAAAAAAACATCTATGGTCTCAGAATCCCCCCCAACTACAGCAAAAGGATCTCAAGAACTGTAACAAAGATAAAGTAACAATAACACTGGGATGACAAACAGACAATACAGCTTAACTAAATACTGTACTCTATATTAGTGGGTGTATAAAAAATAATTCAATAATAAAAAAAAAAAAGTGTCATTCAACTCTTTATCACTAAGGTAGCCCTTGGTGAAAGCACAGATAAGAAACCATGACTGACAGATAAAGGTTGTTTATTATAAGATCAAGATTTTTTAGGCTGTCAAATAAAGTTAACTTCAAGATTAGGTGATCATTTGATATGTATTAACAAGACAATCCCCATAACTCAAGGCCGCAGCAGCTAATAACCCCAGATATGGTATGAACACGAAAAGAAAGATTTACAAAGATGGAACCGATTCCCGTGAATTATCAACACTGTAGTTGGTAAAATAGCCGTTACGACAAGTCCTAATGAAGTAGGGTTTACCCAACTACATTAAATATAAAAAACAAATCTTGAAAAAGTAGGCTAGCACCTCCAGGTGCCAGTATTTAACCGCTCCCTGGCAACTAGCATCAATAAAAGTGCATATAACCCGCAGAATTGTAAACCCGCTAGCGGACATTCAGTCTACTAAGAAGTGGGCATTCTGAATGAGTCACGAGGGAATTTTTTTTTTTGTGTATATGGCAAAAAAATTCTATCGAGTAATTGGTAACCTTACATCTTTGGTAGGAACGACAATAACTGTAAGAAAGAGTTAAGTCACCTCTTTGCTTTAGTCAGATGTAAATTCAGCTGTACCACTCCAAAGTTTATGGATGCTTGCCTTAGGGAAGACTTCGCAAGTACAATGTCATACATGGAAGTGACAGTGATGATAAATAATGTCACAATTCAGAGATATAAACAAAACTGAAATATCACCATAGGTTTTAGAAGAGCCAGGCAAGGTATCAGTCGAAGTAGTCCAAAATCAAGTGACACACAGCTTTAGCGAGGGTGGTGGAGCGTTCGGTAGGGAACAATGACGCGCCATTATCCGATTTGAGTGGCTGGAGAGACGGTGAAAGATTTATTCCAACCGAATATGGTTTTCAAGCTGAATCAGGTATTGTTAATACAGTAATTTTAGTGTACCCTCCTGATACCAATGACTGTGATTTTGGTAAATTGTTTATGGCCAAAGACTTAGTAAACGTCACGGTAGAAGAGAGAAATCGCCACCGAGATCAGAGAGTAACTGGGAGACCCAAACAAAAGCTATGGGGAGATGGAAGACAGTTATCTATGTAGAGATGGTACTCTTCCTTGCTGTTTCCTGACAGCTAAAAGAGTATGGAAATGGTTTAAAAGAGTGTGGGGAGAGTTTATTTTAAAATTCAAATATGTAAAAATATAAAATAATGAAAAAACAGTTCAGTACTGTATCTACTTTGTGGTTTCTCACATATATAGGGGGGGGGGGGGGTTAGAATCCAACACAAAGATTACAGTACTGTACACTGTATCCGACAATTTGATTCTAAAATATTCAGCCAGTGGTGAAAACCATGACAAATCTACATCTAGATAAATGTTATTCTTTATACAGCACAGATAACTTTTATAAAAGCCCTGTTATGAGTACATTCCTCTATGAAAACAATAATGGCCTTGCTGGGAGTGTGTGTAAATCTCCAAATGGCAATCCTAAAATCCCACTCGTGATGCAAGAAAGGAACACAGTGAAAAGAAAGAAGACACACTTTGGCGATAAAGTGAAATGACTGCCATGCATTCCCACTCATCGCAAACATTCCTGCAGGTAAAGAAAGAGGAGACTGTTTTCAAACCGGATGTAACAATTGATTACGTAAAACATTACGTCTAGTAGATAAATCAGATACGAAACAGTACAAAAAAAAAATTGTTTCTCATATAGTCAATATATGTTCATAATTTTTTTTTTGAGGACTATGAAGTGCGAAATAGATGATGAATAGAGAAGTATTGAATTAAAAGCTCAAGATAGAGACGACTGGTGAAATCTAACCGAGGCCCTTTGCTTCAACAGGCGTAGGAGGAGATGATGATGATGTTTATCAGGCTCTTTGTGTCAAAAGGTGTTGGAGGAGATGATGATGATGTTTATCATATGCTTTAACATTTACGGCACAAATGTGAGGAAAAATGTCACTCCTCCTCAACATAACATTATTTGCTCTGATTAATTTATACAGAAACCTCATCTTGCCTCCAAACCATCCCAAGGCTGAAGAGTTAAGGGTCAGCGAAATTGTCCTTTCTGTGCTAACACAACTAAGCAGCTGAAAGTATGAAATTCAGTCACAACATATTAACCCAGCTGTGATCTATCCTTTTGTATCTGTTTCTTGACGTCCCACTCTTTCATATAATGTACAGTATTTAATTTTCTATGAAACTAAGCTTGTTCTATTAAAAGAAACTATGAACTCAAAAAAATCTCTCCAATATATTCTAATCTTTGTCTCCATTAAGATTATCCAAAAAAAAAAAGGAGGCAACTGTGAGCTTATGCATCAAGGTTGTGCATGCACTCAATTATACAGCAGTTTCTGAAACATTCAAAGAGCACAAAAGTGATCTCTATGACTACTGGCTCTATATGAATAATTCAATTTCCTGAAAATCAAAAGTTTCCTTTTCTTTTTAACCAATTTTAATAAGTCATGAATCCTTATAGCTATGACCAAGTATCTGAGCATCAAATTTCAGACTCCATTACAATGATCATTTTGTAATATCCCACACAATCTTAGAAAGAAGTCCATCCTTTTCCCTAACACTTGGACAGGGTCTTATACTGCCTTACTCTATTGTTACTTTCCCCTCCCAGCTGTACCCCACACCTGATGGGCATTCAGATAAAAACAAATAGCGATATGTCAACTAAAGCCTAATGAATCTCAGGGATTCTGCCCCGTGAAAGCCAGCTGTACCCCCCACAACAGAATGATCTTCAGACAAAAACATACTGAACAGATAAGGTTAACAATAGCATATGAGAGAGAGAGAGAGAGAGAGAGAGAGAGAGAGAGAGAGAGAGAGAGAGAGAGAGAGAGAGAGAGAGAGAGAGAGACTTACCTTCTTTTAACAATACCCTCTATCTAAGTACTATTAATCTATTATCAACGACAAAATGTTATTTTCATTAGTAAAATAAATTTTTGAATATACTTACCCGATAATCATGTAGCTGTCAACTCCGTTGCCCGACAGAATTCTACGGGAGGGATACGCCAGCTATCACTAAACTAGAAGGGGGTGTACTCACAAGCGCCACCTGTGGCCAGGTACTACAGTACTTGTTGTTGACGCCACCTCACTTTTTCCTCGGTCCACTGGTTCTCTATGGGGAGGAAGGGTGGGTCAATTAAATCATGATTATCGGGTAAGTATATTCAAAAATTTATTTTACTAATGAAAATAACATTTTTCAATATTAAACTTACCCGATAATCATGTAGCTGATTCACACCCAGGGGGGTGGGTGAAAAACCAGTGTACAAGACTAAAGGATAGCTAAGTATCCCGTATTTCATATAATCAGTTATCCACAATAACAATGAAATAATAAGTACCTGGTAAGGAAGTCGACTTGAACCGTTACTCTGCCTTTAATAAGATCGTCTTCCTTACTGAGCGCAGCGTTCCTCTTGGAAGGCTGAATCAACTCAAAGGTGCTAAAGTATACAGGGCTGCAACCCATACTAAAGGACCTCATCACAACCTTTAACCTTGGCGCTTCTCAAGAAAGAATTGACCACCCGCCAAATCAACAAGGATGTGGAAGGCTTCTTAGCCGACCGTACAACCCATAAAAAGTATTCAAGAGAAAGGTTAAAAGGTTATGGGATTATGGGAATGTAGTGGCTGAGCCCTCGCCTACTACTGCATTCGTTGCTACGAATGGTCCCAGGGTGTAGCAGTACTCGTAAAGAGACTGGACATCTTTGAGATAGAATGATGCGAACACTGACTTGCTTCTCCAATAGGTTGCATCCATAACACTCTGCAGAGAATGGCTCTGTTTGAAGGCCACTGAAGTAGCCACAGTTCCCACTTCATGTGTCCTTACCTTCAGCAAAGCAAGGTCTTCTTCCTTCAGATGAGAATGTGTTTCTCTAATCAGAAGCCTGAATAGTAAGAAACTGAGTTCTTAGAACTTGGAAAAGAAGGTTTCTTGATAACACACTATAAGGCTTCTGATTGTCCTCGTAAAGGTTAAGACCTTTTTAGATAGTACCTAAGAGCTCTAACTGGGCAAAGTACTCTCTCCAGTTCATTCCCCACCAAGTTGGACAGGCTTGGGATCTCGAACGACTTAGGCCAAGGACGTGAAGGAAGCTCGTTTAGCAAAAACCGAGCTGCAAGGAACATGTAGCCGTTTCAGATGTGAAAACAATGATCCTGCTGAAGGCGTGGATCTCACTTACTCTTTTAGCTGTTGTCAAGCACACGAGGAAAAGAGTTTTTAATGTGAGGTCCTAAAAAGAGGCTGATTGGAGAGGTTCAAATCTTGATGACATAAGGAACCTTAGGACCACGTCTAGATTCCAGCCTGGAGTGGACAACCGACGTTCCTTTGAGGTCTCAAAAGACCTAGGGAGGTCCTGTAGATCTTTGTTGGTGGAAAGATCCAAGCCTCTGTGGCGGAAAACCGCTGCCAACATACTTCTGTAACCCTTGATCGTAGGAGCTGAAAGGGATCTTACTTTCCTTAGATATAACAGGAAGTCAGCAATCTGGGTTACAGTGGTACTGGTTGAGGAAACTGCATTGGTCTTGTACCAGCTACGGAAGACTTCCCCTTGAGACTGATAGATTCTGAGAGTGGATGTTCTCCTTGCTTTGGCAATCGCTCTGGCTGCCTCCTTCGAAAAGCCCCTAGCTCTTGAGAGTCTTTCGAAAGTCTGAAGGCAGTCAGACGAAGAGCGTGGGGGATTGGGTGTACCTTCTTTACGTGAGGTAGACGTAGAAGGTTCACTCCTAGAGGAAGAGTCCTGGGAATGTCGACCAGCCATTGCAGTACCTCTAAGAACCATTCTCTCGCGGGCCAGAGCGGCGCCAACCAACGTCAGCCGTGTCCCTTTGCGAGAGGAGAACTTCTGAAGTACCCTGTTGACAATCTTGAACGGCGGGAATGCATACAGGTCGAGATGGAACCAATCCAGCAGAAAAGCATCCACGTGAACTGCTGCTGGGTCTGGAATCGGAGAACAATACAACAGGAGTCTCTAGGTTATCGAGGTAGCGAACAGATCTATGGTTGGCTGACCCCACAGGGCCCAAAGTCTGCTGCAAACATTCTTGAGAAGGGTCCACTCTGTGGGGATGACCTGACCCTTCCGGCTGAGGTGATCTGCCATGACATTCATACCGCCCTGAATGAACCTCGTTACCAGCGTGAGCTTTCGATCTTTAGACCAGATGAGGAGGTCCCTTGCGATCTAGAACAACTTCACGAAAGAGTCCCTCCCTGCTTGAAGATGTAAGCCAGGGCTGTGGTGTTGTCAGAGTCCACCTCCACCACTTTGTTAAGCTGGAGGGACTTGAAGTTTATCAAGGCCAGAAGAACCGCCAACAACTCCTGCAATTGATGTGAAGTGTCCTTTGCTCCTGATTCCATGTTCTCGATCATTCCTGTCCGTCCAAAGTCGCACCCCAGCCCGTGTCTGATGTGTCCGAGAGGAGACGGCGGTCGGGTTTCTGAACAGCCAAAGGTAGACTTCCTTGAGAAGAAAGCTGTTCTTACACCACGCGAGAGAAGACCTCCTCTCTTCGGAAACAGGAACTGAGACCGTCTCTAGCGTCATGTCCTTTATCCAGTGAGCAGCTAGATGATACTGAAGGGGGGGAGGTGGATTCTCCCTAACACGATGAACAGGGCCAGCGATGAAAGTGTCCCTGTTAGACTCATCCACTACCTGACTGAGCATCGGTTCCTTCTCAGCATGCTCTGGATGCATTCTAGGGCTTGGAAGATCCTTGGGGCCGACGGAAAAGCCTGAAAAGCTCGACTCTGAAGATCCATACCCAGGGAGACAATGGTCTGGGATGGGATGAGCTGAGACTCCTCAAAATTGACCAGGAGGCCCAGTTCCTTGGTCAGATCCATAGTCCATCTGAGAATCTCCAGACAGCGACGACTTGTGGGAGCTCTTAAAAGCCAGTCGTCTGACGGAGCCGGACACAAGATCATGGTACTGCTGCACAGTCTGTGAACTGTCAACCATGGGGAAGCGAGGAAGTACAGTGACAACCCGAAGCTGTCTAGACTGTCTGGGTCGTACAGACAACTCCTTATCGGGTTGCTGAGGTTGCCGCACTGCGTCACAACAAGTCACTTCTGCTGGTTGTTGAACGTCTTCCCAGTGACACACTGACTCCGTAAACAAAAAATCCTTTAACAAGGACTAAGCTTGGACTGCATGTCTTGCAACACAGCTCAAGGTCTATGGGAGCAGGTGTGGTAACAGACGGGGTTAGTGACTGAAGTGGAACCAATACCTTCCCTGGAAGCATGTTATGCTTAAATAAAAGTCCATAGGAGGCTACGCAGCTAAAGGCTCCTCTCCAAATGACAGAGTCCTCAAGGGAATATCAGAAGGAGGGAGAAAAGCACTTTCTCATCTACAGGGACCATATCCGAGAAAAGTTAAGTTCTCTCAGTGAGGGTTTCAATGGTGCAAAAGCAGCAGACTAGAAGGCAACGTTATGAAACTGCTTGACAGTCTAGTGAGTTGGCAACAACCAAAGATGTATGACTGAGAAGCATGCGGTAAGGTATGCAGAGCATGCTGTATGTAGAGCATGTTGTATGCAGAGCATGCTGAATGCAGAGCATGCTGTATGCAGAGCATGTTGTATGCAGAGCATGCTGAATGCAGAGCATGCTGTATGCAGAGCATGTTGTATGCAGAGCATGCTGTATGCAGAGCATGCTGTATGTAGAGCATGTTGTATGCAGAGCATGCTGAATGCAGAGTATGCTGTATGCAGAGCATGTTGTATGCAGAGCATGCTGTATGCAGAGCATGCTGTATGCAGAGCATGCTGTATGCAGAGCATGCTGTATGTAGAGCATGCTGTAAGGTAAGCAGAGCGTGTTGCATGGCGTTTAACATTTCTCAGAAATTCCATGACCAGTGCTAGAGTGCTTCATGCATGCTTGCATGGGGTTTTAATATCAACATAATATTTACCTTACATTCATAACTCATGATTCATTTTTGTTTTGAAGATATTTTTGCCATATTTTGCGATATTGTTAAAAATATATTGCAAGGAATACATATATATTTTTATATAAGTAAGACAAATAACCTCCATTATCATAATGTTTGTGTAGGCACACATGTATATGATTACAAATGCAAGTTATGAAAGTAATGAGGTGTTATTATTGTCATTTGTAATTTCTCAAGTTGAGGAGAAAGTGGCAGATGCATGCGTTGAGGTGGCTGACTCATAGCATGAGTGACTGAACTCAAGGGTTGCGCTTGCTGAGTGGTTGGCGGAAGCGGAGTAGCAAGCGGAGAGCGATGAGGTAGAGGCTGCGCAGAACGTAGTAAATGTCTCGCGAGTTGAGGCTCCTGAGGCGCAAGGCTAAGGTGTTGTGGAGCTTGCCCTGAGGAGGGTTGAGCTCGCTGCAGCGAGAGCTGAGGAGACTGACTCATGGATGGGAGAGGTTGTTGTACCTCAACCGAGTGTTGCATCAATGGTGGAGCAGCAAGTGGAAGCGGAGGAAGAGAGGTATAAGCCTCCTGATCCCATTGCTGAGGTTGCCTTAAGGAAGGCGGAGGGAGCTGTACACCACTGGGAACAGTAAACTCAGAACGTGGCTCAACATCGTACGCCTGGCAGGCGGTACTGCGGTCAGGCGGAGCGAGCGCAGGCGGAGCGAGTGCAGGCGGAGGCGGAGGCGCAACCTTCTCAGCCCGACACTCACGCATCAATGCTGAAAGTTGTGACTGCATGGACTGCAGTAGAGCCAACTTGGGGTCGGCAGACACTAAGGTCTGCTGAGGCAAAGCCTTAACAGCAGAGATCTGTTGCAGCAGACCCTTACTCCTCTTGGGCGGAGTGCAGTCGACAGATGACTGCGGCGAGTCAGAGCTGAGCCAATGACTGCAGCCCGGTTGAGCACTCGCGGACTGGACTCTGCGTTTGAGTGGTCTAGAGACCTGAGTCCAGCGTTTCTTCCCTGACAATTGATCAGCGGACGAGTAAAAGACGGGCTCAATCGTCTGCAGGTGGGAGTGACGGTCTCTGGAAGACACGCCCGCAACCACCGAGGATACTTCTGTGCGCCGATCAAGGCCTGCCGAACCCTTTTGCCCTTCGACATTGCTTCTCCCCTGGGCTTGGGAGCTTGCAAGAGGTCCCGGACTGGGAGGACGACTGACACGCACAGAAGTACCCTCACGCACAACACTGACACTTTGCGCTAATCACTTATCACTTTTGATTTTCTGTTTGCACTTATTTCACTGAACTCGAAACTTTAAGTGGTTTGTACCTGAAACACGCAATTCTATCCTTTCTCAAAAGTTAGTAATTGCGAAAACAGAATTACAATGTAACAGAAAAATCTAATGAAAGATAAATAATTCAGTGGCTGGAAAGAGACTAAACACTAGATCAAATAAACTACGTTTAAATTCTCTCACCGCATAAAGCTTGAGAACAAGAAAAAACTCTAGAAACGTTTACCTTCTTCCCCTAAAGAGACTAGGGAGAAGAGTAAAAACGATAACAACGTTACTCGCTTAAACGAAACGTTTATCCTCCTCTTTCTCCCTCCGTCTCTATCTCTCTCTCTCTCTCTCTCTCTCTCTCTCTTGACTTAGAACCTGAGAGAAGAGCCCAATCATATACTATATCGTTAAAACATATTATTGTTAAAGGAAAATATTTCCCAAAATGAAAAGTTCCTTTGTAGAATTAAAACCATTAAGTTAAGAAAGAATGAACAAAACGCTAGAAACGGTTACTCTTACTGCAACGTGACACCGTGAAAATTCTCTCTCTATCGTAACGATAGAGCGCAAGTTGAACGTTCTGAAACGTCAACAACTGCAGAGACAAAACAAAACGTTAGTTCAACTTTGAAAACAGTACGAGATTATCAAAGAAATTCTTTCAAAAACATTAAAATAGCATAATATGTTAACAGGTAAAACCGAAATGACGGGCTCAATGTTAATTAACTTCGGTACAAGAAAAGACCGCCTACTATTAGGAAAGGTCGAATATAAACAAATATAAAAATTAATTTTAATAATTTTATAATAAAAGGAAGTTAATCGAAGAGGCCTATAAAAGGCGGAGAGATATAAAATAAATCTATAACTTTTGTTAAGCAAAATTAAGAAAGAGAGTCTATACTCTCTTAGACACCAACACTTCCGTCTAAGGGAAGGGTCGGCCATTAAAAGGTGAAAGAGAGTTCATACTCTCTTCGTCACCATAATTAATCAATTTAATTCCAAAAGCTAACTAAGCTAATATAGAAGTTTCCAGTATAGCGAATAGCTGCAAATTTTAGAGAAATACTTCACCAAACCGTGAACAATACTCCAAAATCATAAGCGTATCCAAGAACGTCTTGCCGGAAGCACGACAGAGGAAAAAGTGAGGTGGCGTCAACAACAAGTACTGTAGTACCTGGCCACAGGTGGCGCTTGTGAGTACACCCCCTTCTAGTTTAGTGATAGCTGGCGTATCCCTCCCGTAGAATTCTGTCGGGCAACGGAGTTGACAGCTACATGATTATCGGGTAAGTTTAATATTGAAAAATTTAAACACTAAACTCAGAAAGTACAGTATAATCACATCTGATAAAACCCTCTACATAAATAAGGATACAAAGTTTCTCCTGAAAGGGAAATAATGAGAATAACTCTAAGCCCTTACCTTAGCTGTAACCGACACCTGGCCCATGACCTCCCGTGCTTCTAACTGGAAGTCTTTGTTGTCTCCCGTTCTCTCTTTTAATAACTTGGCAATGCATCCACATTCTGCACATTCGAATTCTTGGGATCTGATAAAAGTAAATAACAGAGGTTTATTAAATAAAACTGATTATGAAAACCCAAAGCATTAAACCAAAATCACTTGGTATGTATATTACTATGCCAGACAATGATGTTAAATACATTTAAGCCTAACATAAGCACATCTTTTCTCATACAAAAATATGAAACCTCAAATAATGTCTGACTGTTAACCGTAAGTCACAGCTGGTAAACCAGATGGTAGGTGCTGGGAGGAGGTCACTCAAATAGTAATAAGGTTCACATTAATTAAAATTCAATATTTTTGAGGATTCTACATCTATACAAATATAACCTACCCAATTTCTAAGGCTTTCAAGAATACAAGAATTAAAAGTTACATAAAATACAAAAGAAAATAAAAACTGTACTCACTTTTTTGCCAGTTTGGCTCGCTCCTGTGCTGTGTAGTCCAGTGAGCCAATTGTACCATTAGCAGGAGTTGGCATGAAACCAATGATGGCTAGAAGCGCTGTGCGAATGCTCCACGAGGGCTGCCAGGTTTCCGGATGGTGTCCAGAAATGCTAAGGCATATCTTCTTGTTGGTCTCAAACCTTCCATTTGGCTGCACATAAAGAGCACATCTTAATGTGAAGTAAGAAATAGACACTAGCTACTGTGGTCAAATAGTAAATGTCAAAATAACAGAAATCATTGAAGCTCAAATTTAGAGTAATGTTTATTGATAAAAAAACATTAACCCTTTTACCCCCAATGGACGTACTGGTACGTTTCACAAAACTCATCACTTTACCCCCATGGACGTACCGGTACGTCCTTGCAAAAAACTGCTATTTACATTTTTTTTTGCATATTTTTGATAATTTTTTGAGAAACTTCAGGAATTTTCCAAGAGAATGAGACCAACCTGACCTCTCTATGATGAAAAATGTTATTTTTATTAGTAAAATAAATTTTTGAATATACTTACCCGATAATCATGTAGCTGTCAACTCCGTTGCCCGACAGAATTCTATGGAGGGATACGCCAGCTATCACAATACTAGAAGGGGGTGTACTTACCAGCGCCACCTGTGGCCAGGTACTCAAGTACTTCTTGTTGACACCTCCTCAATTATTCCTCGGTCCACTGGTTCTCTATGGGGAGGAAGGGAGGGTCAATTAAATCATGATTATCGGGTAAGTATATTCAAAAATTTATTTTACTAATAAAAATAACATTTTTCAATATTAAACTTACCCGATAATCATGTAGCTGATTCACACCCAGGGGGGTGGGTGAAAACCAGTGTACAAGATTAAAGGATAGCTAAGTATCCCGTATTTCATATAATCAGTTATCCACAATAACAATGAAATAATAAGTACCTGGTAAGGAAGTCGACTTGAACCGTTACTCTGCCTTTAATAAGATCGTCTTCCTTACTGAGCGCAGCGTTCCTCTTGGGAGGCTGAATCAACTCAAAGGTGCTAAAGTATACAGGGCTGCAACCCATACTAAAGGACCTCATCAC
Organism: Palaemon carinicauda; assembly: GCF_036898095.1. Classification (NCBI taxonomy): domain Eukaryota; kingdom Metazoa; phylum Arthropoda; class Malacostraca; order Decapoda; family Palaemonidae; genus Palaemon; species Palaemon carinicauda. The sequence goes on along the minus strand of NC_090738.1, from coordinate 128,968,971 downwards.
AACCTTTAACCTCGGCGCTTCTCAAGAAAGAATTGACCACCCGCCAAATCAACAAGGATGTGGAAGGCTTCTTAGCCGACCGTACAACCCATAAAAAGTATTCAAGAGAAAGGTTAAAAGGTTATGGGATTATGGGAATGTAGTGGCTGAGCCCTCGCCTACTACTGCATTCGTTGCTACGAATGGTCCCAGGGTGTAGCAGTACTCGTAAAGAGACTGGACATCTTTGAGATAGAATGATGCGAACACTGACTTGCTTCTCCAATAGGTTGCATCCATAACACTCTGCAGAGAATGGCTCTGTTTGAAGGCCACTGAAGTAGCCACAGCTTCCACTTCATGTGTCCTTACCTTCAGCAAAGCAAGGTCTTCTTCCTTCAGATGAGAATGTGTTTCTCTAATCAGAAGCCTGAATAGTAAGAAACTGAGTTCTTAGAACTTGGAAAAGAAGGTTTCTTGATAGCACACTATAAGGCTTCTGATTGTCCTTGTAAAGGTTAAGACCTTTTTAGATAGTACCTAAGAGCTCTAACTGGGCAAAGTACTCTCTTCAGACCATTCCCCACCAAGTTGGACAGGCTTGGGATCTCGAACGACTTAGGCCAAGGACGTGAAGGAAGCTCGTTTAGCAAAAACCGAGCTGCAAGGAACATGTAGCCGTTTCAGATGTGAAAACAATGATCCTGCTGAAGGCGTGGATCTCACTTACTCTTTTAGCTGTTGTCAAGCACACGAGGAAAAGAGTTTTTAATGTGAGGTCCTAAAAAGAGGCTGATTGGAGAGGTTCAAATCTTGATGACATAAGGAACCTTAGGACCACGTCTAGATTCCAGCCTGGAGTGGACAACCGACGTTCCTTTGAGGTCTCAAAAGACCTAGGGAGGTCCTGTAGATCTTTGTTGGTGGAAAGATCCAAGCCTCTGTGGCGGAAAACCGCTGCCAACATACTTCTGTAACCCTTGATCGTAGGAGCTGAAAGGGATCTTACTTTCCTTAGATATAACAGGAAGTCAGCAATCTGGGTTACAGTGGTACTGGTTGAGGAAACTGCATTGGTCTTGTACCAGCTACGGAAGACTTCCCCTATAGACTGATAGATACTGAGAGTGGATGTTCTCCTTGCTTTGGCAATCGCTCTGGCTGCTTCCTTCGAAAAGCCCCTAGCTCTTGAGAGTCTTTCGAAAGTCTGAAGGCAGTCAGACGAAGAGCGTGGAGGATTGGTGTACCTTCTTTACGTGAGGTAGACTTAGAAGGTTCACTCCTAGAGGAAGAGTCCTGGGAATGTCGACCAGCCATTGCAGTACCTCTAAGAACCATTCTCTCGCGGGCCAGAGCGGAGCCAACCAACGTCAGCCGTGTCCCTTTGTGAGAGGAGAACTTCTGAAGTACCCTGTTGACAATCTTGAACGGCGGGAATGCATACAGGTCGAGATGGAACCAATCCAGCAGAAAAGCATCCACGTGAACTGCTGCTGGGTCTGGAATCGGAGAACAATACAACAGGAGTCTCTAGGTTATCGAGGTAGTGAACAGATCTATGGTTGGCTGACCCCACAGGGCCCAAAGTCTGCTGCAAACATTCTTGAGAAGGGTCCACTCTGTGGGGATGACCTGACCCTTCCGTCTGAGGTGATCTGCCATGACATTCATACCGCCCTGAATGAACCTCGTTACCAGTTAGCTTTCGATCTTTAGACCAGATGAGTAGGTCCCTTGCGATCTAGAACAACTTCCACGAAAGAGTCCCTCCCTGCTTGAAGATATAAGCCAGGGCTGTGGTGTTGTCAGAGTCCACCTCCACCACTTTGTTAAGCTGGAGGGACTTGAAGTTTATCAAGGCCAGAATAACCGCCAACAACTCCTTGCAATTGATGTGAAGTGTCCTTTGCTCCTGATTCCAAGTTCCCGAGCATTCTTGTCCGTCCAAAGTCGCACCCCAGCCCGTGTCTGATGCGTCCGAGAGGAGACGGCGGTTGTGTTTCTGAACAGCCAAAGGTAGACTTCCTTGAGAAGAAAGCTGTTCTTACACCACGCGAGAGAAGACCTCCTCTCTTCGGAAACAGGACTGAGACCGTCTCTAGCGTCATGTCCTTTATCCAGTGAGCAGCTAGATGATACTGAAGGGGGGGGAGGTGGAGTCTCCCTAACACGATGAACAGGGCCAGCGATGAAAGTGTCCCTGTTAGACTCATCCACTACCTGACTGAGCATCGGTTCCTTCTCAGCATGCTCTGGATGCATTCTAGGGCTTGGAAGATCCTTGGGGCCGACGGAAAAGTCCGAAAAGCTCGACTCTGAAGATCCATACCCAAGGAGACAATGGTCTGGGATGGGACGAGCTGAGACTTCTCAAAATTGACCAGGAGGCCCAGTTCCTTGGTCAGATCCATAGTCCATTTGAAAATCTCCAGACAGCAACGACTTGTGGGAGCTCTTAAAAGCCAGTCGTCTGACGGAGCCGGACACAAGATCATGGTACTGCTGCACAGTCTGTGAACTGTCAATCATGGGCAAGCGAGGAAGTACAGTGACAACCCGAATCTGTCTAGACTGTCTGGGTCGTACAGACAAACTCCTTATCGGGTTGCTGAGGTTGCCGCACTGCGTCACAACAAGTCACTTCTGTTGGTTGTTGAACGTCTTCCCCGTGACACATTGACTCCGTAAACAAAAAATCCTCTAACAAGGACTAAGCTTGGACTGCATGTCTTGTAACACAGCTCAAGGTCTATGGGAGCAGGTGTGGTAACAGACGGGATTAGCGACTGAAGTGGAACCATTACCTTCCCTGGAAGCATGTTATGCTTAAATAAAAGTCCATAGGAGGCTATGCAGCTAAAGGCTCCCTCCAAATGACAGAGTCCTCAAGGGAATATCAGAAGGAGGGAGAAAAGAACTTTCTCATCTACAGGGACCATATCCTAGAAAAGCTAAGTTCTCTCAGTGAGGGTTCACTGGTGCAAAAGCAGCAGACTAGAAGGCAACGTTATGAAACTGCTTGACAGTCTAGTGAGTTGGCAACAACCAAAGATGTGTGACTGAGAAGCATGCGGTAAGGTATGCAGAGCATGTTGTATGCAGAGTATGCTGTATGCAGAGCATGCTGTATGTAGAGCATGTTGTATGCAGAGCATGCTGAATGCAGAGCATGCTGTATGCAGAGCATGCTGTATGCAGAGCATGTTGTATGCAGAGCATGCTGAATGCAGAGCATGCTGTGTGCAGAGCATGTTGTATGCAGAGCATGCTGTATGCAGAGCATGCTGTATGTAGAGCATGTTGTATGCAGAGCATGCTGAATGCAGAGCATGCTGTATGCAGAGCATGTAGTATGCAGAGCATGCTGTGAGCAGAGCATGTAAGGTAAGCAGAGCGTGTGCATGGCGTTTAACATTCCTCAGAACTTCCATGACCAGTGCTAGAGTGCTTTATGCATGCTTGCATGGGGTTTTAATATCAACATAATATATACCTTACATTCATAACTCATGATTCATATTTTGCCATATTTTGCGATATTGTTAAAAATATATTGCCAGGAATACAAATATATTTTTATAAGTAATACAAATAACCTCCATTATCATAGGTTTGAAAATGGAGGTAAGGTATGCTGAACAGCAGAGTCAGAACGAGCTGGAACAACAATAGTTGTGGTTTCCTCTTCAAGACTCTGTTGAGGGAACACCTGAGGCTCAGTCTGCAAAGGCTGATCAGCAGAAGGTAGGCTCATGGGTGGAGGAGGCTGACTCCTGGCATGAGTGGCTGAACTCAAGGGTTGCGCTTGCTGAGTGGTTGGCGGATGCGCAGTAGCAAGTTCCTGAGGAACGAGTTGAGGTTCCTGCGGTGTGAGCTGAGAGCGAAAAGGTAGTGGCTGCGCAGAACGCAGTAAAAATCTCGCAAGTTGAGGCTCCTGAGGCGCAAGGCTAAGGTGTTGAGGTGCTTGCCTTGAGGAGGGTTGAGCTCGCTGCAGCGAGAGCTGAGGAGACTGACTCATGGACGGGAGAGGTTGTTGTACCTCAACCGAGTGTTGCATCACTGGTGGAGCAGCAAGTGGAGGCGGAGGAAGAGAGGTATAATCCTCCTGATCCCATTGTAAAAGTTGCCTTAAGGAAGGCGGAGGCTGAACACCACTGGGAACAGCAAACTCAGAACGTGGCTCAACATCGTACGCCTGGCAGGTGGAACTGCGATCAGGCGGAGCGAGCGCAGGCGGAGGGAGTGTAGGCGGAGGCGGAGGCGCAACACTCTCAGCCCGACACTCACGCATCAAGTCCGAAAGCAGTGCTTGCATGGACTGTAGTAGAGTCCACTTGGGGTCGGCAGAAACTACAGTAGGCTGAGGTAAAGCCTTAACAGTCGAGCTCTGTTGTGGCAGAACCTTACTCCTCTTAGGCGGAGTGCATTCAACTGATGACTGAGGAGAGTCAGAGCTAACCCAATGACTGCATCCGGGTTGTTGAACTCTAACTTCGTACGTCTGGCATAGGTCTGGACTTTACGTTTAAGAGGTCTTGAGACCTGAGACCAGCGTTTTCTCCCCTAAATTTCTTCTGCAGACGAGCAAAATAAGGGCTCAATCGTCTGCGGGTGGGAGTGACGGTCTCGGTAAGACACGCCCACAACCACCGAGGATACTTCTGTGCGCCGATCAAGGCCTGCTGAACCCTTCTGCCCTTCGACATTGCTTCTCCCCTGGGCTTGGGAGCTTGCAAGAGGTCCCGGACTGGGAGGACGACTGGCGCGCACAGAAGTACCCTCACGCACAACACTGAACTTTGCGCTAATCACTTATCACTTTGATTTTCTGTTTGCACTTATTTCACTGAACTCGAAACTTTAAGTGGTTTGTACCTGAAACACGCAATTCTATCCTTTCTCAAAAGTTAGTAATTGCGAAAACAGAATTACAATGTAACAGAAAAATCTAATGAAAGATAAATAATTCAGTGGCTGGAAAGAGACTAAACACTAGATCACTCTAGAAACGTTTACCTTCTTCCCCTAAAGAGACTAGGGAGAAGAGTAAAAAACGATAACAACGTTATTCGTACGCCTGGCAGGCTTGAATGAAACGTTTATTCTCCTCTTTCTCCCTCCGTCTCTATCTCTCTCTCTCTCTCTCTCTCTCTCTTGACTTAGAACCTGAGAGAAGAGCCCAATCATATATATCGTTAAAACATATTATTGTTAAAGGAAAAAACTGAAATATTTCCCAAAATGAAAAGTTCCTTTATTAGGATCAAAACCATTAAGTTAAGAAAGAATGAACAAAACGCTAGACACGGTTACTCTTACTGCAACGTGAAACCGTGAAAACTCTTTCTCTATCGTAACGATAGAGTGCAAGTTGAACGTTCTGAACGTCAACAACTGCAGAGACAAAACAAAACGTTAGTTCAACTTTGAAAACAGTACTAGACTATCAAAGAAATTCTTTCAAAGACATTAAAATAGCATAATATGTTAACAGGTAAAACCGAAATGACGGGCTCAATGTTAATTAACTTCGGTACCAAGAAAAGACCGCCTACTATTAGGAAGGTCGAATATAAACAAATATAAAAATTAATTTTAATAAGTTTATAATAAAAGGAAGTTAATCGAAGAGGCCTATAAGAGGCGGAGAGATATAAAATAAATCTATAACTTTTGTTACAAACTTAAGAAAGAGAGTCTATACTCTCTTAGACACCAACACTTCCGTCTAAGGGAAGGGTCGGCCATTGAAAGGTGAAAGAGAGTTCATACTCTCTTCGACACCATAATTAATCAAATAAATTCCAAAAGCTAACGAAGATAATATAGAAGTTTCCAGTAAAGCGACAGCCGAAATCAAAGAGAAATACTTCACCAAAGTCGTGAAAATACTCCAAGAACATAAGCGTATCCCAGAACGTCTTGCCGGAAGCACGACAGAGGAATAATTGAGGAGGTGTCAACAAGAAGTACTTGAGTACCTGGCCACAGGTGGCGCTGGTAAGTACACCCCCTTCTAGTATTGTGATAGCTGGCGTATCCCTCCATAGAATTCTGTCGGGCAACGGAGTTGACAGCTACATGATTATCGGGTAAGTTTAATATTGAAAATTAAGGCTGTTAGAGCAATTTAAAAAAATGTACTGCAAAATGTGCTTAAAAAAAAAAAAAAAAAAAAAAAAAAAAAAAAAAAAAAAAAAAAAAAACGCCAGAGGGTTAAGGTTTGGAAAGTTCCAAATAGCTTGGGGGTAAAAGGGTTAAACATTACAACCACAATGGAAAATATATATATAAAACAGGAAGGAAAACCAAACAAACACACTGTTATACCGTGAGAAATATGATGTTAGGAGGCTTCATCGGATAATCGGCCGGCATGATGATTCTGCCGTGGTAAATCCCGCCATCAAATTCAGTGTCTGGAGGTCCTCTGACTGTAAAATGCCACTCGAATAAGTTGTCTTCTAGCGGTTGGGCATAGTACTCTTCTGTGGCTTCATTGAGTTCCTTGGCTTCACGAAAGAGCCTCTTCACAGCTATAAGAAAAATACAGTGTCAAAAATCCAATTTTCAATGACACAATTTCTAATTTCACAATAATTATTAACAAGAATTTAAAAGTCCAAGTGGAATTTCTATACCTCTACAATATTTACCTACTGTATTATTTATCCATCACCTTCAGTGAATTATCTTATACTGGGAGGAACGTAGAGAGTAGAGGTCCCCTTTTTTGTTTTTGTTTCATTTGTTGATTTCGGCTACCCCCCAAAATTGGGGGAAGTGCCTTGGTATATGTATGTATGTATGTATGTATTCATTAACACACGAGCCAAACCAAGGGTATTTTTGTAGAATGTTTCGTGCCTAGCGAGTTATATGTCTGTACACACGCCTTGCGTGATTAACAAATCCCCATTACTAAACTACCACAAGCCACAGTATTCTTGCTTATAATTTGTCCTTTCACAACCCGTTGCAAGCACCCCGTGTCCCTACTATGACCTTCACCTAGGATTTGCAGGGTGGTTGAGGCAGTAAGTGAATCAAACTCCTTGTTTGTCTAGTTAGGAAAATTATTTATAACATTTTTAGATTTGTATCTAAATGCACATGACAATCTTTTTTAAATAATATGATATTTTAATTATAAAATAAATTTTTGAATATACTTACCCGGTGAATATATAGCTGCAACTCTGTTGCTCGACAGACAAACTCTACGGAAAAAACTCGCCAGCGATCGCTACACAGGTTGCGGGTGTGCCCAACAGCGCCATCTGTCGACCAGATACCCAGCTCTTATGTAAACAAAGACTCAATTTTCTCCTCGTCCCACTGCGTCTCTATTGGGGAGGAAGGGAGGGTCATTTAATTTATATATTTACCGGGTAAGTATATTCAAAAATTTATTTTATAATTAAAATATCATTTTTAAATATTTAACTTAGCCGGTGAATATATAGCTGATTCACACCCAGGATGGTGGGTAGAGACCAGTAATATATGTTTACATTTTATGAGCTAAGAGTTTTTTATTTCATTTTAGAAGTTATCAAAATAACAAAAACAAAATAAATAGGTACCTGGTAAGGAAGTCGACTTGAACAATTACTCTGCCTTTTAAGTACGTCTTCCTTACGGAGCCTCGCGATCCTCTTAGGATGCTGATTGACCCCTAGGAGCTGAAGTATCAAGGGTTGCAACCCATACAACAGGACCTCATCAAACCCCTAATCTAGGCGCTCTCAAGAAATGACTTTGACCACCCGCCAAATCAACCAGGATGCGAAAGGCTTCTTAGCCTTCCGGACAACCCATAAAAAAAACAACATTTCAAGAGACAGATTAAAAGGTTAAGGAATTAGGGAATTGTAGTGGTTGAGCCCTCACCCACTACTGCACTCGCTGCTACGAATGGTCCCAGTGTGTAGCAGTTCTCGTAAAGAGACTGGACATCTTTCAAGTAAAATGACGCGAACACTGACTTGCTTCTCCAATAGGTTGCGTCCATTATACTTTGCAGAGATATATTTTGCTTAAAGGCCACGGAAGTTGTTACAGCTCTAACTTCGTGCGTCTTCACCTTAAGCAAAGTTCGGTCTTCCTCACTCAGATGTGAATGAGCTTCTCGTATTAACAATCTGATAAAGTCTGACCAAGCATTCTTTGACATAGGCAAGGATGGTTTCTTAACTGAACACCATAAAGCTTCAGATTGGCCTCGTAAAGGTTTAGTACGCTTTAAATAGAACTTAAGAGCTCTAACAGGGCATAAGACTCTTTCTAGTTCATTGCCTACGATCTCCGATAAGCTGGGAATATCGAAAGATTTAGGCCAAGGCCGAGAAGGCAGCTCATTTTTGGCTAGAAAACCAAGTTGCAGCGAACAAGTGGCTTTTTCCGACGAAAATCCGATGTTCTTGCTGAAGGCATGAATCTCACTGACTCTTTTAGCCGAGGCTAAGCATACCAGGAAAAGAGTCTTAAGAGTGAGATCTTTCAGGGAGGCTGATTGTAACGGCTCCAACCTGTCTGACATGAGGAATCTTAGTACCACGTCTAAATTCCATCCAGGGGTAGCCAAACGACGCTCCTTGGTGGTCTCAAAAGACTTAAGGAGGTCTTGCAGATCTTTATGTTTGGAAAGATCTAAGCCTCTATGCCGGAAGACCGATGCCAACATGCTTCTGTAGCCCTTGATAGTGGGAGCTGAAAGGGATCGTCCTTTTCTCAGGTATAAGAGAAAATCAGCTATTTGAGCTACAGAGGTACTGGTCGAGGATACAGAAACTGACTTGCACCAGTCTCGGAAGACTTCCCACTTCGATTGGTAGACTCTAATGGAAGACGCTCTCCTTGCTCTAGCAATCGCACTGGCTGCTTCCTTCGAAAAGCCTCTAGCTCTCGAGAGTCTTTCGATAGTCTGAAGGCAGTCAGACGAAGAGCGTGGGGCTTTGGAGTACCTTCTTTACATGTGGCTGACGTAGAAGGTCTACCCTTAGAGGAAGACTTCTGGGAACGTCTACTAACCATCGAAGTATCTCGGTGAACCATTCTCTCGCGGACCAGAGGGAAGCAACTAACGTCAACCTTGTCCCTTCGTGAGAGGCGAACTTCTGCAGTACCTTGTTGACAATCTTGAACGGTGGGAATGCGTAGAGATCCAGATGTGACCAATCTAGGAGGAAAGCATCTATATGTATTGCTGCTGGGTCCGGGACTGGAGAGCAATAGATTGGAAGCCTCTTGGTCAGCGAGGTTGCAAAGAGATCTATGGATGGTTTACCCCAAGTGGCCCAAAGTCTCTTGCACACATCCTTGTGGAGGGTCCATTCGGTTGGAATTACTTGCCCTTTCCGACTGAGACAATCTGCTATGACGTTCAAGTCGCCTTGGATGAACCTCGTTACTAGGGAGATGTCTTGACCTTTTGACCAGATGAGCAGGTCCCTTGCGATCTCGTACAACGTCAGTGAGTGGGTACCTCCTTGTTTGGAGATGTACGCCAAGGCCGTGGTGTTGTCCGAGTTAACTTCCACCACTTTGCCTCGAAGGAGAGACTTGAAGCTTTTCAAGGCCAGATGTACTGCCAACAGCTCCTTGCAGTTGATATGCATGCTCCTCTGACTCGAGTTCCACAGTCCTGAGCATTCCCGACCGTCTAGTGTCGCGCCCCAGCCCACGTCCGATGCGTCCGAGAAGAGAACGTGGTTGGGAGTCTGAACAGCCAGGGGAAGACCCTCTCTTAGGTTGATATTGTCCTTCCACCAAGTCAGACAAGACTTTATCTTTTCGGAAACCGGGATCGAGACCGCTTCTAGCGTCTTGTCCTTTTTCCAGTGAAAAGCTAGATGGTATTGAAGAGGACGGAGGTGTAGTCTTCCTAGTGACACAAATTGTTCCACGGATGACAGCGTCCCTACCAGACTCATCCACAGCCTGACTGAGCAGCGTTCCTTCTTCAGCATCTTCTGGATGGATAGCAGGGCTTGATCTATTCTGGGGGCTGATCGTCTTGTTGTTCAGCAACGTCCTCATCAGAGGGTTCCTCATCCGAAAACTGATGAGGAAACGGCAACGGAGTGGGCAACGTCTGGCTCGCTGAGTCCGGTCGCACTGGTGCATGCGTGACGGAGCTGGACGCAACATCATGGAACTGCTGCACAGTCTGTGAACTGTCAACAACCATGGATGCGAGAGGAAGCACAGCGTCCACCCGAGACTGTCTAGACCGTCTGGGTTGTGCAGTCAACACCCTACCGGGTTGCTGAGGTTGACGCACTGCGTCAAAACAAGTCACCTCTGCTGGTTGTTGAACGTCCTGAACGTCAACAACCACCTCCGAGCGTCGCTTAACGTCAACGTGCGGCTGGCAACCCACACTGGGACGCATCGGTGGAGGAACCACCTCAACTGGCAGACGCGAGAAGGTTACCTCAGCGTCAACAGGGCGCACAACCGACCGGTTGGAAGGTTGTTGGCCAGAAGGTTCGGCAGCAACCTTCTCCGCATTAAAGTCCTCTATCAAGGACGCAAGCTTGGACTGCATGTCTTGCAGCAAAGCCCATTTAGGGTCTACGGGAGCAGGTGCGGAAACAGACGGGGTTAGCGACTGAGGCGGTACCGCTTTCCATCCCTGAAAGCCTTGTTTATGCATGACATAATTGTACAGCAAAACTTCAAAGGCTCGAAAACAGCTGTGAAGTTGACCTGTAAAAAACTTGGAGCGTCTCCTGGCCAGGCGCCAGGGAGAGTCTACGAGATTTGAGAAGTCTATCTGGGCAGAGGCATGAACTCCCAAGCCGAGAACTTCTCTCGTGTCATATCAGACTCTCGCTCTATAAGCCAGTTTAAAAGAAGGGAAAGCAAAGGCTGTATCCCCCAAACTCCTCCTGGTGATAAACCAGTCGCCTAGCCAACGTAAAGCTCTCTAGGAGAGCGAGAGAGCACTAGCTTAAAAACAACGGCTTCGAAGTAGCTAGGCCTAGTGTAAGCTCTGACGTTTAGGCGAACGAGGAGCAGCAGTTACAAAAAGATCCGGACAAAGATCCTTAAAAAAAAATCATCATGATTTAATTAAAGTCCATAGAGGGCTAAGCAGCTTTAGGCTCCTCTCCATCTGACAGAGTCCTCAAGGGAATATCAGTAGGAGGGGGAACAGCAACTTCCTCATCTACAGGAACCTTGTCCGATAAAAGCTGAGTCTCAAGCAAGGGAGAGACCTACCGTGGTGGCAATGCTTTACAAGCAGAGTCCACACTCACTGGTGCATTAGTAGCGGACCAGAACGCAACGTCATGTAACTGCTTGACAGTCTGTGAACTGTCAACAACTGAACTGTCAACCACAACAGGTGCGTGAGGACGCACAGCGTCCACTCGAGACTGCTTTGACTGCCTAGACTGAGCAGTCAAAACAACTCTAGAATGCGGAGGTTGACGCACAGCGTCAAAACAAGTCAACTCCGATTGTTAGCGAACGTCTTGAACGTCAACAGGAGCATCAGCAAGTGGCCTAACGTCCAAATGCGGCTGAAAATCCACACGAGACCGCATCGAGTGTGGTTCTAAACAACCTGACTGACGTGACTTAGCTACGCCAACGTCAACAGGAAGCACAAAGGAACGTTAGGTTGGCTGAAAGCCAGGATATCGATGAGATAAACGGCTAGACTCAACGGACTAATCGGCAGAATAGTCTTCCATAAGGGAGGCAAGCTTATTCTGCATGTCTTGCCATACAACCCATTAAGGATCAACGGAAATGGTTGTGGTAAGAGACGAGGGTAACGTCTGTGACCGCAACACTTTGCCAACAAAAAAGACTCTCGGAGTCTGTGTTATGCTTTTGTTAGGCGGCGAGCAGTTATCCGATGACTGCATAGGGTCAGAGCTGTCCTAATGGCTGTAACCAGGACGCTGGACCTGTCCTGAAAGGACTGACTTTTGCTTAAGGGCTTCGAAACCTTGTGACAGGTTTCTTATGCGAAAAGCCTTCGGATGACGAAGAGAAAAAACGTCTCTCTCGTCTTATGGTAGGGGAGATCTTGGTAAGATACACCCGATACCATAGAGGGAAACGTCTGTTCGTTGATCAAGGCCTGACGAACCCATAAGTCGTTCGACATTACTTCTCCCGTTTGGGAGCTTGCAAGAGGTCCCGGACTAGGTGAACGACAGGCACGAACAGACGAACCCTCGGACGCAACACTGTAACACTTTGCGCAATATCACTTTATCACTTCGATTTTCTGTTTTGCACTTATTTCACTGAAATCGAACTTTTACTGATTTCTACCTGAAGCACGCAATTCTACCCTTATCAAAAGGTAGTAATTGCGAAATCAGTCGTATAATGCAAGCTCATTAATACCAGCAAAAAACAGAAAACATATTTTAAGATAAAAATTTCAGTGGCTGGGGAAGAGACTAAACACTAGTTCCTTCAAAACTACGTTTTCAATCTCTAACCGCACATAGCCTGGGGACGATAATAAAAACTAAAAACGTTTTATCCTTTCTCCCCGTACCGAGACTAGGGACGAGAGCAACTCGAGAACAACGTTACCCGCTTGAACGGAACGTTTTCTCTCCTCTCTCTCCCTCCGTCTCTATCTCTCTCTCTCTTTCTCTCTTGATTTCGCACCTAAAAGAAGAGCCCAATTACATTTCGTCAAAAAAACATGTTATTTGACCAAAGGAAAAAACTGAAAGGTTTTTCAATTAAAAAGTTCCTTTAAAATAGAATTTAAAACATTTAAGCTTAGAAAGAATGAACAAAACGTCAGAATCGATTTACTCTTTCTGCAAAGTGAAACCGTGATACACTCTCTCTATCGTAACGATAGAGCGCATGTTGAACGTCCTGAACGTCAACAACTGCGTAGCATAAATAAACTAAACGTTAATTCATCTTTGAAAAAGGTACGAAGACTATTCAAAGAAATTCTTTCATAAAATATTTCATTTAAAAAGTTTTAAATCCTTAGCTCTTTAAAAGCTATTTACGATATAAAGGGCTCAACGTTGATTAACTTCGGTTTCCAAGTTAGGACCGCCTACTCTCAGGAAAGGTCGCATATAAACAAAACATTAAAATTTATTTTTTATGTTTATTATAAATGGAAAGTTAATCGAAGAGGAAAATCTATAATTAATTTATAACGTGATAAGATAATTGCTAAAAGCCTAAACACACTTCCGTCTAAGGGAAGGGTCGGCCATTTAAAAGTGAAAGAAAGTCCATACTCTCTTTGTCACCAAAATTAAATCTATCCAAAACGAGTTCAAGATTTAAGATGAAGATAAAACACCTGCACTGCGAAAGCTCAAACCAGAATATAGTACTTCACCAAATATGATGGGAAAAACTCCAGGTTTCAACAGCGAGTAAAGTACGTCTTGTCGACACGTCGACAGAGAGAAAATTGAGTTTTTGTTTACATAAGAGCTGGGTATCTGGTCGACAGATGGCGCTGTTGGGCACACCCACAACCTGTGTAGCGATCGCTGGCGAGTTTTTTCCGTAGAGTTTGTCTGTCGAGCAACAGAGTTGCAGCTATATATTCACCGGCTAAGTTAAATATTTAAAAATCCAATTTTCAATGACACAATTTCTAATTTCATATTACTATTAACATGAATTTAAAAGTCCAAGTGGAATCTCTATACCTCTACAATATTTATCTACTGTATTATTTATCCTTCACTGAATTTTCTTATACTGTATTCATTAAACCTTTTACCCCCAAAGGACGTACTGGTACGTTTCACAAAAGCCATCCCTTTACCCCATGGACGTACCGGTACGTCCTTGCAAAAAAATGCTATAAAACAATTTTTTTTTCATATTTTTGATAATTTTTTGAGAAAATTCAGGCATTTTCCAAGAGAATGAGACCAACCTGACCTCTCTATGACTAAAATTAAGGCTGTTAGAGCAATTTAAAAAAAATATATACTGCAAAAGGTGCTGGGAAAAAAATAACCCCCTGGGGGTTAAGCGTTGGAAATTTCCAAATAGCCTGGGGGTAAAAGGGTTAACACACAAGCCAAACCAAGGGTATTTTTGTAGAAAGCTTCGCGCCTAGCGAGTTGTATGTCTATACTCACGCCTTGCGTGACTGACAAATACTCATTACTAAACTAACACAGGCCACAATATTCTTGCTTATAATTTGTCCTTTCACGACCCGTTGCAAGCACCCCGTGTACCTACTATGACCTTCACCTAGGATTTGCAGGGTGGTTGAGGCAGCAAGTGAATCAATCTCCCTTGTTTGTCTAGTTAGGAAAATTATTTACAACACTTTTAGATTTGTTTCTAAATGCACATGACAATCTTTTTTAAATAATTGTTATTTTCCCTAACTATATAAACCTATGTCCTTCAATAGCAGTATGATTTCAGTATAGCCAGAAACTCAGCTGTTAAAATTTACAATGAAGCATATGTAGTTACTGGAATATAGCGAGGGAAGGCCTAGCCCCCTGCCAGCTCATTGAGTAGACACTTTGACCTTCACCTAGGAACTGCGGAGTGAATGAGGGAGAAATTTACACTTAAAAGGCCCAGGTTTGTATAAGTAAGAGAATTAATATTACTCATAAACCTTTACCCCTCTGGAGTAGGGGTATGATGTATGAAATGCAGTGCTGAAAGTAAATTGATAATTTTACAATACAGAAAATCCTCAACTCACAAACTTAACAGGTTCCAAGAAACGGTTTGTAAGTCGACTTGTTTGTAGGTTAAATTTTGTAAAATTTTCGCCTAGGGTAAGCTTCACCTAACTCCAATGCCTACAATTTTCAGCTACGAAAATCAACAAATAGTCCCACTTCATATTGCATATGTTGTCTTGTTTACTGCATTAAATTATATGACATTGTTCTATTACAGAATTTCGTTATGAACTTTTGATACAATATCAGAGATTTATTTCAATTATATTTTTATTTGTATCTCCGAATGTTTCAAGTTGAGGACTGTCTATGCCCATCCTCCTCCTCCTCGTCAGGAGGATGGGCACATTTGAGTTGTCTTACTTGAGGGTTTACTGAGGCACACTTAGTAGACCCTCAAGTAAGACAACTCTAACCCAAGACAATGGAAGGCCAGGGTATAGAGGCTATGGCACTACCCAAACCTAGAGAACAATGGTTTTATTTTGGAGTGTTCTTCTTCTAGAAGAGCTGCTTACCATAGCTAGTATCTTTCCTATTCTTGCCAAGTGGAAAATAGCCAATGAAAAATTTCAGTACAGTAGTTAACCTCTTAAGTGAGGAAGAATTTTTTGGTTATCTTAAGTGTTGTCAGATGTATAAGCAAAGAGGAGAATGTGTAAAAACTATACCAGATTATTCAGTGTATGGGTAGGCAAAGGAAAAATTACTAGTAAATTGAGAGAGGTCCTATTTAATACTATCTGGCCAGTCAAAGGACCCAATAACTCTACAGCCGTAGTTCCTTAACAGGAGGCTGGTAGACAACAAATGGCCAAACAGGGTAGCGTGATTTAACAGGCGACCACATCTTCATGGGAGAGCATTTACGCACACAAGTGCACACGAACAGAAGAATGTAGGCTACCTGGAGAGCTCATACACAAAGAAGAATGCTAGTGAATAGGGGATCATTCTTTAATTGGAGAACAGTAGTGCACGTATGGGTAGGTAGCACACGTAAACAGATGAGCACGCACAAAGAGTAGAGCGTTCGCAAACAAATGGGGATTCGTGATGTGATGAAATGTTTGTCCATTGGAGAGTGCAAACACATAGTAAAGTGATTTAGAACAGGGGAATGCAGGATAATAAGAGAGCCTAAGCACACAAATAGAAGTGTATGCTCTAGCAGAAGGGAACGCAAGAACAAGCGAGCGTTCATATCCATATGGGCGCATAGACTTGGGAGAGGGCATGCAAACAGAAGTGTCCACATCCAGTTGAGTGGGTGCTAACTGAAGAGAGAGCCCACAAGAGAATATTAAAGATCTCATAAATGTGTGCTAAGCAGAGGGAGTTTGAGCGCCATCAGGGGTGCACATGTGAACATATATAAGTCCTCAGGATCAGATGAGGGAATGCTAATTGGAGAGCGTGCATGTAACTATGGGTGCTCATAAGTATTAGAGGGTGCAATTTCTCTCATCCTCTGCAGTGTGGTCTCCAAGAAGGTTCGTCTTAGGAGAATGTATTCCTAAACCGTTTAACTGCAGGAGGGAGATTCCCTATGGGAACTGTAGGCATTATTGACCTAAAACACCCTTGTCATGCTCCTGCAAAGGATGTAGAACAAGCAGGTGTTCACTCCATTTTGCCTATTCAAGACAAGCAGCAGTAAGCTACCCACTGCGGGAGACTAGGTCAAAGTAATCTGGCTCGGAGATGGAGGTGCTGGAGGCCACGGCCATTTCATTCTCTTACACCAATCACCAATACCAGGAGTGTGAGCCGACGTATCCTTTACCACAAGTTTCTTCCATGGGAGCAGGGACTGTCAACCACAGTTTACCTAGTTAACCCTTTTACCCCCAAAGGACGTACTGGTACGTTTCACAAAACTCATCCCTTTACCCCCATGAACGTACCGGTACGTCCTTGCTAAAAACTGCTATTTAAATATTTTTTTGCATATTTTTTATAGTTTTTGGAGAAACTTCAGGCATTTTCCAAGAGAATGAGACCAACCTGACCTCTCTATGATGAAAATTAAGGCTGTGAGAGCAATTTAAAAAAAAAATATACTGCAAAATGTGCTTGAAAAAAAATAACCCCTGGGGGTTAAGGGTTGGAAATTTCCAAATAGCCTGGGGGTAAAAGGGTTAATAGTTTAACAGCAGATCTACCTTTGCTTAAGTCACACTCGTCTTAATGGTAGATGGTTTGAGTTACACGTATCGGCAAAGAGAAATTAGGAAGGTATACCTGTCAGCCCGTAAATTGCCCCTCTAGCTTATGGTACATGTAATTTGTTTTCGATATTGGAATATACAATATAATTAAAAATCTTATTTTATTTATCATGTTAATGATAAGCTTGTGATTTTTTTGGTTAATATTATGCAGCTTAAAATAGTTTTGTAGAAATTTTGAAAATATAAACTAAAACTCTTACGTTCACCAAACCATTTATTGCACTATTCTGTAATTATACTTACATTCTAACCAGAAATCCAATTATGGGTTAATATATGATACTCTAATTTCTAGCAAAACTGGAGGGCTATTAAAATGTGAAGTATGTTTTTCACTCTAAGTCCATTGTTCACATCAGAGAGACTGAAGGGGACTTTATTGCGCATGCATTTTTTTCCCATGGTTTGGGGAGCTTTCTGTGCATTTACAATGACATATTTGTCAGGTCTTACAAGTGCTTCTTCGTAAGTTGCCCGATGTTGTTCTACAACAGCCATTTGTTTCCCACCTTCGCCTTCAGTTTTAAGTTAACCACTATCTCGAAAAAACATCTCCTACAGTGAACTTAAGGAAAGCACATCAATCTATTTTGAAATTTACTTACTTGCTTGTTTTGGGCTTAAATCCAACCCTCCACTGAAGTCGAGTGAACTACTTCTCGGGCGGGTCCATATAAATCATCTAACGAAACCTTTTCATTATAACTTATACAATTCTTTGATTGTAGCATCTTCCAAATCATATGATCTTGTGAAAAGTAATGTCTTTAGTTTCTTCTTAAATTCAAGTGTTCCCTTTAGGTCCTTCATTTCAGTTGGCAGTTTATTATAATGTCTAGGCGCACAGTCGCTAAAAGCCCTTTCACCAAATTTACTATTTGTTCTTGGTTCAGATAGCCTATGTTTGTCACTCATGTGTCTTATGTTAACATTTGTTTCTAGTTCTAGTTTGTTCAGGCATTCTTTTAGATATTTTGGTTCAGTATCTTAAACGTTAGTAAGAGTAGCTTGTATTCAATTCTCGCCTTTACCGGCAGCCAGTGTAATTTAGTTTATGTCGGCAATTGATTATGATGGAAATGCTCTCCGTTCAATGTAAAGCTATTGTTTCTCATGTGAAATAAAAAAATAACAGCGAAATAAGGCCTGCAAAGCTTTTGTAAAGATTGCCAAAAAAAAAAAAAAAAAGGCGATGATGTCAATCATAAGGTAAGGAATTAGTTGTGATTTACTTTTTTATAATGGAAGGATTTATTTGATTTACTTTATCATAATCTAATGATTTATTTGTGATTTACTTTTAGCTTGTGACCTGGGGGGGGGGGGGTCCGGCTAGCAGTTGTGACCTGTGAAGGGGGGTCTGGGGGCTTGACCCTGGCTAGGGGCTGTGACCTGGGAAGGGGAGTCTGGCAAGCAGTTGTGACCTGGGAATGGGGTCTGGTGGCTTACCCCTGGCTAGGGCCTGTGACCTGGGAAGGGGAGTCTGGCAAGCAGTTGTGACCTGGGAATGGGGTCCGGGGGCTTGCCTCTAGCTAGGGGCTGTGACCTGAGAAGGGGGGTCCGGGGGGCTTGCCCCCGGCTAGGGGTTGTGACCTGGGAACTACTTGGTTAGGTTAGGTGGGTTTGTTAGGTTCTGTACCCTTATACAAATCTCAAAAGTTAAATCACATTTTGATCTATTTCCAGCCATTTACTTACTTACTTGTTTTGGGTTTAAATCCAACCCTCCACTGAAGTCAAGTGAACTACCTCTCGGGCGGGT
The DNA here is from genome assembly GCF_036898095.1 of Palaemon carinicauda. Taxonomy (NCBI): domain Eukaryota; kingdom Metazoa; phylum Arthropoda; class Malacostraca; order Decapoda; family Palaemonidae; genus Palaemon; species Palaemon carinicauda. The sequence continues at coordinate 128,950,309 of NC_090738.1, read as the reverse complement.
CCATATTAATCATCTAACGAAACATTTTCATTATAACTTATACAATTCTTTGATTGTAGCATCTTCCAAATCATATGATCTTGTGAAAAGTAATGTCTTTAGTTTCTTCTTAAATTCAATTGCTCCCTTTAGGTCCTTCATTTCAGTTGGCAGTTTATTATAATGTCTAGGCGCACAGTAGCTAAAAGCCCTTTCACCAAATTTACTATTTGTTCTTGGTTCAGATAGCCTATGTTTATCACTCATGTGTCTTATGTTAACATTTGTTTCTAGTTCTAGTTTGTTCAGGCATTCTTTTAGATATTTTGGTTCAGTATCTTAAACGTTAGTAAGAGTAGCTTGTATTCAATTCTCGCCTTTACCGGCAGCCAGTGTAATTTAGTTTATGTCGGCAATTGATTATGATGGAAATGCTCTCCGTTCAATGTAAAGCTGTTGTTACTCATGTGAAATAAAAAAATAACAGCAAAATAAGGCCTGCAAAGCTTTTGTAAAGATTGCCCCCCCCCCCCCCCCCCCAAAAGGCGATGATGTCAATCATAAGGTAAGGAATAAGCTGTCATTTATTTTTTCATAATGGAAGGATTTATTTGATTTACTTTACCATAATCTAATGATTTATTTGTGATTTACTTTTAGTTTGTGACCTGGGGGGGGGGTCCGGCGAGCAGTTGTGACCTGTGAAGGGGGGTCCGGGGGCTTGCCCCTGGCTAGGGGCTGTGACCTGGGAAGGGGAGTCTGGCAAGCAGTTGTGACCTGTGAAGGGGGGTCCGGGGGCTTGCCCCTGGCTAGGGGCTGTGACCTGGGAAGGGGTGTCTGGCAAGCAGTTGTGACCTGGGAATGGGGTCCGGGGGCTTGCCCCTGGCTAGGGGCTGTGACCTGGGAAGGGGGGTCCGGAGGTGGGGGGGGGGCTTGCCCCCACCTAGGGGTTGCGACCTGGGAACTACTTGGTTAGGTTAGGTGGGTTTGTTAGGTTCTGTACCCTTTTACAAATCTCAAAAGTTAAATCACATTTTGGCCTATTTCCAGCCATTTACTTACTTGTTTTGGGTTTAAATCCAACCCTCCACTGAAGTCAAGTGAACTACTGCTCGGGCGGGTCCATATTAATCATCTAACGAAACATTTTCATTATACTTAAACAATTCCTTGATTGTAGCATCTTCCAAATTATATGATCTTGTGAAAAGTAATGTCTTTAGTTTCTTCTTAAATTCAATTGCTCCCTTTGGGTCCTTCATTTCAGTTACATGAACCATATTTCTTTCACCTGGTTATCTTGGCCTTATTTAACATTTTTTACCATTATTTTGCTGCAAATCACTCGTTTAAGACATTTCCCCATCCAAAAAACCCCGGTTTCCCACTGGGGTCCCCCATTATTGTCTTCCTATAAGGGGGTCCAAAAACTCATGAACGGGTGGTTTGCCCCAAATAATCATGGTCAGAAATGCATATAAAACAAGATAACGAGTAGGCAAACTATATGGTTCATGTATTTGCCTAGAAATTAAAGTATCATATTTACCCAATTTTGTTATAAAAGCCTTGCATAGGCTTAATACGTCAAAATAGAACTACGTCGAACTTAGATAGGCATAACCTTTGGATAAGCAAAACCTACGTTGATTTAATCTTTCAGCGTGTACTTTCCTTATCTAAACCTATCAAATATACTTAATAATACGATTAATTACATCTTTAAATAACAAATATTGACAAAAACTCATGACCGAGCCCTTTGTTTACAAAATGACAGACAGACGAACCTAAAGGAAACCATAAGAAAACTGTCATAAAATTCGTCTTACCTGGACAACGGGAATTATAGGAAGCCTCCATGTCCCTCAGATGTTATAAACGGGGTCAATTATTACTTAGGATTCCTAAATAATGACTATAGCGAAGTTCCTTTTGCTAAGTTAGCCACGTATCTGCACAGGTCGACATAACACACGTCACTTTCCGGACAGTGTTGCCAGATGGGTCAGTGTAAAAATCCCCAAAACTCATGATAAAACATCCCCAAAACAACGCCAAAATCCCCAAAACTCCTAATAAAAAATCCCCAAAACAAAACCATAATACCAGAAACCCTGATAAATAATCCCCCAAAAAAACCAATAATACCCACAGAAATTACAAACTACACTCCATATAAGTGCATATAAACTAATTGCAACAATATTAAGATTTACTAATTTTTGGTTCTTCATAGAAATTTGTACAGAATATCCCCAACAGACATCCAAAATCCCCAAATCTAGGGATAAATCTCCATAAATGGCAAGACTGCCGGGTTTTCCTATTCTTCTTCTTCTACCCCCAATATTGCAATGTCCTTATTGCATGTGTGCGCATGCGCGGGTTTTGTTTTCTTAATTTAATGATGAAAACTTCTTTATATTTCTATAATACGATCTTGATAAATTCCATTCTCAATTGCATATAGTATGGACTATCACTGTTCATGTTATAGTTTATATAACGATTACTTGAGTGAGAAATATATCTGGGCATCAAAATCTTGTAGCTTACAGTCAGTATCTTTAATGATAAAAAAGTCTTTTATTTTTTCATTTTATAAGACGATTTCGTTAAACTCTACTTTCTCTTGTATATAATATGGACTATC